>NC_056746.1:1505889103-1506036603 GCF_019279795.1 Protopterus annectens | reverse complement strand
TAGTTTAGTAATTCATGTTCAACCTTCTTTAACATAAAAAGTTGAACCACAACCAATAGGCCTGAGCCTCCTCTTTGTTACTTTACTAAGGTATCCTAATTATGTATTACAAGCTTTTCCATCTCAATACTTGCTGAATTGTATCTAGAAATCCCACACTCACTTATATCTTTTCCTTTTCTTCCTCTTCTAAAAATGTAACCCATATCCTGTTAATAACCCAAGTATGGCTTTATTTTATCTTCATCTATTTCATTAATCAATTTAGTCATACCCTGACTTAGGAGTGAGGTCCATTCCCATCAAGGTATTAGAAACCCAAAATCTTGGTGAAATTAAACCTGTTTAAGTTCTGTTATATCACTATTTTTAAATAATATGTGGTGGCTATTTCTTCTTGCATTTGTTGTTTTTCAGCTTTTTCAGTTGTGCTGCGGCATTCTACTAATTATTTATTGCTTTAAATGCTCAAATAAATAAAAAAATATATTGTCATGTTGGTTAGTTTTTCTTTATTGGTATTCAGTTTTGACACAAAATGACATTTTTTCTTCAACTAGATCTTGCTATGTCATGTCAATTATTTTGGTTTAATTACAAAATGATGGTGCTTTCTTGCTGTTTCATTATTTTTAACAAGTTTTACATTTTATTTGCTGATTTAGTTCATTCTCTAGCAGAAGCAGTGCTTATAACAAATTGCTCCTGTATATCTACAGTGGCTATAAAAAGTTTACACACCCCTGTTAAAATGCCAGTTTTTTGTGATATATAAAGATTAGACCACAATAAATCATTTCAAAAGTTTTCCCACCTTTAATGTGACCTATAACCTGTACAATTCAATTGAAAAACAAACAAATCTGTTAGGGGAAAAATATAAAAAATAAACAAATGTATAATAAGCTGGTTGCATAAGTGTGCACACCCTTAAACTAATACTTTGTTGAAGCACCTTTTGATTTAATTACAGCATTCAGTCTTATTGGGTAGGAGTCTCTCAGCATGGCAAATCTTGACTTGGCAATATTTGCCCACTCTTCCTTGTAAAAGCACTCCAAATCTGTCAGATTGCGAGGGCATCTCTTGTGCACAGCCCTCTTCAGGTCACCTCACAGATTTTATATTGGATTTAGGTCTGGGCTCTGGCTGGGCCATTCCAAAACTTTAATTTTGTTCTGGTGAAGCCATTCTTTTGTTGATTTGGATGTATGGTTGGGGTCATTGTCGTGTTGAAAGGTGAACTTCCTCTTCATCTTCAGCTTTCTGGCAGACACCTGAAGGTTTTGAGCCAAAAGTGACTGATATTTGGAACTGTTCATAATTCCCTCTACCTTGACTAAAGCACCAGTTCCAGCTGAACAAAAGAAACCCCCAAAGCACGATACTGCCACCACCATGCTTCACCATGGGGATGGTGTTCTTTTGGTGATGTGAAGTGTTGTTTTTGCGCCAAACATACCTTTTGGAATTGTGGCCAAAAAGTTCAACCTTGGTCTCATCAGACCATAACACATTTTCCCACATGCTTTTGGGAGACTTGCTGTATTGTTTTGCAAATTTTAGACATGCCTGGATGTTTTTCTGTATAAGAAAAGGCTTCCGTCTTGCAACCCTACCCCACAGGCCAGACATATGGAGAATACGGGAGATTGTTGTCACATGTAGTAACAACCAGTACTTGCCAGAAATTTCAGCAGCTCCTTCAGTGTTGCTGTAGGTCTCTTGGCTGCCTCCCTGACCAGTTTTCATCTTGTCTTTTCATCAATTTTGTTGGAACTTCCAGTTCATTGCAACATCACTGTTGTCCCATATTTTCTCCACTTTTTGATAACTGTCTTCACTGTGTTCCATGGTATAGCCAATGCTGTGAAATTTTTTTTTACCCTTCTCATGACTGATACCTTTCAACAATGAGATCCCTTTGATGCTTTGTAAGCTCTCTGAGAACCATGGCTTTTGCTGTAGCAGGCAACTGAGTAAATGTCAGGAAAATCCTACTAGGATAGCTGAACTTTATTTGGGACTGATCAAAGTTTCTTTAATTGATGGCAGCTGTGCACCCAAGAAGACTGAATGCTGTAATTAAATCAAAATGTACTTCAACACAGTGTTAGTTTAAGGGTGTGCACACTTAAGCAACCAGCTTATTATACATTTTTTATATTTTTCCCCTAACAAATTTATTTGTTTTCCAATTGAATTGTAAAGGTTATAGGTCACATTAAAGGTGGGAAAAGTTTTGAAATGATTTACTGTGGTCTAATCTTTATATATCACAAAAACCTGGCATTTTAACAGGGGTGTGTAAACTTTTTATATCCACGGTATTGTAGAGCACCATAGCTTTTTATAATCAAGATCCTCTCAGTTCAGAATACAGGTAGGTAATGGCACCCAAATTACTAAAGACTGTGGAGTGGTCAAACTTTGAGGCTGTGATGACTTTTATGATCCCTCTGTCTTTTGTAGCCATATATAACTCGGGGAATAACCTCAGACACACAGGAGCTTCCAGGAAAGCAGGTATACTATTTAGTTTAGAGGCAGGAACTGCTTAAACAAGAAACAATCACATGACATCTCAAATGTACTAGTCTTATGGGATGCTTAAAGATAACAATGCACTATACATTGCAAAACTGAAGGACTGAAATGTAAATGCATAGTTCAGAGATGTGACTTAATTTACATGCTTAAGCCAGATATAAGGCTACATTTCTGCTAGGAATATTTTAAGCTATCATATGGACTTAGGTATAAAAAACTAGATATGATACAATGTACTCATAGGACTGGAGTACTACCTTTGAAGATCCACCCATACATACATACATCCATACATCCACCTATCCATCCATCCATCCATCCATCCATCCATCCATCCATCCATCCATCCATCCACCCATCCATCCATCCATCCATCCATCCATCCATCCATCCATCCATCCATCCATCCATCCATCCATCTATCCATCCTTAACCCCTTTTCTCACATGGAGTCAGTGTGTCTCTTCAACAGTGACAGTCATCTAGAGCCAATGTTAACACCGCCATGTGGCTAGCCTTTCCGCAGCTGTTCTTCCATACCATACACTGGTATGCGCATTCAAACCTATGGCCTATTTAAAATGCCCTGTCCACCTATTGCATGGCTTTAGAATGTGGGAGGAAATCAGATTACCCAGAGGAAATCCATGTGAACACAGGGAGGTCATGCACAGTCCAGACAGAAAGCACACCAACCAAGAATCAAACCAGAGAACCTCTTGCTCTGAGGTAATAACACTATCTGTTGAATCTCTGTGCTGCCCACAGAACATAATTAAAAGATACTCCAGAAACACAATAGAAGTCAAATGAAACTCAGCTTATTTCTTTTTTACAAAGACAACTCAGCAAATTCATTAATTAAACAGATCTATAGATTTATAATTAGAGAACTTAATTCATACTGTGGAATGATCATATTGTTAATTGATTTCAAGTTTTGGCTTAAAGCTGGCAACTATGACCCCTTCAGTTATTACCCCTAAGCAGCTGTCAGTATAATAAGGCAGTAACATCAGTGAATCCAGTAAAACACCAAGACACACAGGTAGGGAAGCTTCTGCAAGATGAAGCCAGTTATACTGCACTAAAAATAATTCACAAGGACTCATCCTGAATTTTTTTGTCAAATTCTAAACACACACACACCTCTAGAAGGATTCAGACAGGAAAATGGCAAACTAGAAAAATCACATTTAAAAAGCTGCCGTTTTCATACCAAGGACTTAAGAGCACATATTTATAGAGCTACAAGAAAGGCACATTATCATACTTTTGTATACAAATAAAGTATAAAGCAATTCCATCATAATATGACTCTGACTGGAGAAGAAAAGTGACACTATTTCACAGATAGGGTAGAGGCTGCATGGAAACGTTTTGCATTCTAAAGTGCAGGAGAAAAATATAAAGATTAACATTACGCAAGAACACTTACATTAAAAGTAAGGGAACTACAGTGAGAGCAAAGGCAGGATGAAACCAGAGCTCAATTTGGTCTGTGGTCTTAAATTGTGATAATCTACGGAAACTTGAACATGTTACCTAGGCCAAATAACCATACCTGCTGGTGATAATTTTTTTGTTTTTGCATGTCATAGAAGATGATCTACCACAAATCTACCACAAATCTTTATTTTATAGATTTCAGTGACATTCTAGGGGAACAAGAAAATACTGAAGTTTTTTGGCATTCCTTTAACTATTGCCCAGATTGACTTACATTAATGTTGTAAAAGGACACATTATGCTGTCAAATGAGAAGATATTCTGATGTTTAGATGTGAACAAGTAATGGAATCCAGTTAAAACATTCAAAGAACACATTAAATTAAACATCCCCTGTACACAAAACTCAGTATTCTGGATTTCACTGTACTATTGTTTTCCTAAAACTGTTCCTTTCTCTGAGACCACGACGTACAAAGGCTTCATTTAAAGATGAAAATGAGGAAGTTATAATCAGGGGAAAAAAAACAGAACAAGTTGGAAAGAAATTAAGAGAATGAGGCAAAGTAAAATAACAGTGAGAGAAGGAAGGAGCCTGAGAAAACTGCTTGAGACCTTTGGTTTAGGTAGTAATTTAAATGCCTTTCTTCTGCTGAATAAATAATTCTGAGAATGTAAATAGACAGAAGTATAAAATACTAAATGATTAAATACCAACAACAAAGATGTTCCCATGAAAATATATCTTTTGTTTCATGAAAGCTGCTTTTACAAGAACAAAATGTGTAAAAATTAGGCAAGGTACTAGATTACATCAGAAAAATTTTACTTTGTTAAGTCTGATCATCTTTTTTTGATTAAAAAGACACATTTTATTTACTGTAGAGTTATTCTTTGAATGTCTTTATTGTACCAGACTCTAAGCATTTGAACATGGACTGATTTTTTTTCTGGTTATGTGGTAGTTTGGGGACTATAGCAAGATGTCAGAAGCATCTTCTATGAAGCAATTTTCAAGACATAGACTTGCTGATCCCTAGAGAAGTGAAACAGACAGCACAACGTGATATGCATGAATTTCTCAGCAGAACAATTGTATTTTTTTTGGTTTAAGTTAAACCATTTCTTAACAAGGCTTCTTATGAAACAATACCCTGCCTGAAATATGCTGAGCCTTTGGTTTACTGCTTTGATATCTTCCAGAGCTCAACCCCAGGGCTTTGAATGTTGTTGTCTGAGGTATTGCTTATGGTCAAAGGTAGATCATAGCAACCTAGCAAACAATCAAAGTGTCAGAAGAAGTCCACAGAGTCTATATGCTTTTTTTCTGGTTATGGGATGAGTGGATTATGTGATAGCATGATATTTAACTTCCCGCCAAGTGTTCCCTAGACCTACAACAGACCACAAATTACAACAAGAAATGTAGATGCATGTAAACAGGATCTATTTAAAGGTGTATTTATAGGTATAGCTGACAGAAGCCAAAACTGTCAGTCAATATAACATTCCAGACAGCTTTGCATCAATGTGAAAGCCATGGTACTTAAGTATTCAAACCGATATATCCAAATTATAAATAAAGGTACAGTTATCACAGGAGCTACCTAAGACATTCCAATTCAAAGCAGTCTTCAAGAGTTTCTGTGAGTGGCGTGGCATGTGTTAAGTTCCTGGGGTGAGCTTTCAGGTATGAGTTTAATTGGCAGAGCTCCATGCCATATAGACATAAAAACATACTTCTGTCTCCTCTCAGATCAGCACTGCCTTGCCTAGCCATTCTTAGATTTCATCACTGTTTTTAAAGTTGTTGCTGTTTTTCTCTGTGGAAAGCAATAATTCATATTTCCACGAGCTGCACATTTACCTTTATACTGTGTTTTCCTATTCTCAGTCATTTTTAGTTTAGAAATATAATGCACTCATAAAACATGTATAATTAATTCCCTGGGGCATGTTAACGTTTCTATGAAGGACTGATACAGTTCCACTAAATACCAGCATTGTACATCATGACTTCTGCTACATTTCTTGCACCATGTTTAGTCCCTTTTCTGACCTATCCTCATTCATTTTATTCCAACGTGGGTAGGGGTCTTCTGCAGGAACCATTACTAGTGCTGCATTTGGGGTCTCACGAAGTATATGCACGGTAGACTAGCTACCTTTTTTCTTTGGTTACAAAAAAAATCTGTCTGATTTTGTTACCTGAGTAAGAGGGATGACACAAACAAATCATTTTTTACAATGATACAGGACATAGGTGCAGTAAAACGAGGCACAATAAAGTTACAAATGCCACAAATCAGAACAAGCACTGCTCCTATTATTTATTTATAGTCATGATCATTCAACAGAAAATCAAATAAAAATATTATGTACATAAAGTGTAGACTGAAAACAGGCTTAATTATTGTATTACTGATCATTTTATACAAGTATGTGCTCCTAATGTTAACTCCTTCATTACTCCATGTCTGAAATGTTCTGTGTCTCTAATAATGTGTTGTGTTACTATAAATTTTTGGGGGAAGTGTACCAGAATACAGAAGTATTAAGGGTCTTAGACTTTGTTTCTATCTTCTAAATCAGTAGAACAACTGTAGATTGAATTTTAATATATTTTCATTTTTAAATAATTATTTTCTGTCAAATAGCTTTTATATTTGCCATCCTAAAAAAATAGTTGTATTTTTCATCAAAGCTGACTGATTTAAAAATGTTGTATTCTGTTAGTTTCAGATGGTCATTCTGACCTGAAATTGTTTTGAATACAGAAGGTCATATCTCAGTAATGGTGTAAGTTTCTTCCAGATTTTGTAGGAAATTATATCTAGGTAATCAGTTAGATGCTGAAAATAAAGTGCTTTGAGATCTAAATACAAGAATTTAAAGACAAGACATCTTGAATTTCTTTATGTCATTTTATACTTTTTGAAACTGTTTTGCTATAATATTTACAGTACATATTTTGAGGAATACAGTATTTAGCTCTGTTTCACTGCAAACATGACAAAGGGCTGATTTTGATAGTTAGTGATTTTGTCAGCCAAGGCAAGTGATGTGGTGTCTGTGAATTTAAAGGCCCAAAACTGAGCAACCACTGTCTTTGTAAGCTGCCTACAGGTCCCTGTCTGCATCAGACTATGTCTCCAAAACAGTTTGTTATTTTTCTTACAAAATTCCAAGTAAAATATTTCACAAGTTAGCTAGAGATTGCACTTATTTTATTTCATATGTAAAGATATTTACATAGTCTCAACTTCATCTTTTGCGTACATCCCTCTCTATAATATGAGGATGCCAGCATACACGCAGTATCAGATGGGGAACTGCATCAGTAGGCATTTGGTAAACAATACTGCCAGAAAAATAGATTTCTAGTTAACCAAAACAAGATTAAAATCATCAATAAACTATAAAAATAACAATCATCAGAAGATACTCCATTCTTGACAACACTACACAAACTACATAAATCTTTACCTCTATTCATTGTAATCAATTGGAAAGATTCATTTGGCCTAAAAAACACAGAAAAATAAAGATACATGGAAAAGTAAATTCTGGTTTGTGTGAAATATCTTCTACAGTACGATCTGGCAGCTTAGATTGTAACTTATGGCTTGTCACTCAGAATAACTCACTCAGAATAACTCGCTCATTAAGCCTTGCCACTCTAAAAAAACTCACCTTTAAGCCTTCAGTAGAAAATTCATGTATTCTACACATACACACACACACACACACACACACACACACACACACACACACACACACACACACACATATCAAAAAAGAATCATTTCCTTTTATTTTACTATATTATGCAACTAATAAAACAGTAGTGTTAGAGGCAAAGTGGTTGCACAAATTTAAGATAAAGCTATGTCTGCCTTTTGACCTGCAGTTATAGTTTAAGTCGAGTCTCTTGCTGAGTATCCAAAACATGTTCCTGTGCAGCTTTATTGCAAAATGTCAAACACTTCCTGAAATATGCTATTTTATAAGTATGCAATAAATACAGGCATATATGGACAGAGCTATCTTCAAATCTTCTTACATCAGATGTATCCTATGCATGGGTACAGGAGTTTTTCAGGAAGGAAATTGCATTACATGTACATTGAGTTGGAAAGATCTACAAATCTTACAGGCTTTTCTATAAATGTGACATTTTATTGTAATTAAAATATGCCATACCAATCCCTGCACTGACAGGACAACATTTCACCACATCCTGATTTCAACATACATACATTACAGATGCTATTAAATTCTTATCAAAGTCTTTGGGTGTTGCATGCCTAAGTATTGATTAGAGTTTAGTGAAAATTTACTAAGAAATATAAAATAGTGTTTCAGACATTGCCTTAGTACACTGCCTTGTACAAGTATTCCTAAACTATAAACTAAACTATAGAGATGGCAGAACTTTTTCTGCAAACAAAGGATAGAAACTGTACAATTCCAGCAACCAGCAAGGTGTTTATCAGCAGAGCAAGTATTACAAATGCTGAATTCAAAAGAAAGGTATAGCTGAAGTAATCCACTTTCCCCAAAACACAGACTGACACACATAAGAGACTGCTTTTGTAATATGTTGTTACGTTATATGGTTTTGGGTTACCAGAAAAGTAAATAACTCTTCTAAATCTGGGCATCAGATTTGTTCCAACTGTTTTTCCTAGTATTCATGATATTAACATTGATTTGTTTAAATTATGTTATTAATTACATCTTGTTTTGTATTGGGCCCAGAATGGGTATGTTTGTGAAAATATTTTATTTTCTGATGAATCTACAAATGTTGTTAGAAAGAGTACATTCATACTGCCTTTTACTAGTAACACAGTTAAAACATTTTTTTCTTTTATATCTTTTGAGTTGAAACGACTTACTGAGGATTTTCACAAGAACAGACATTTGTTCTCTGAATTTAATCTTACGAAATTATAATGGGTTGCTCTTAAGAATTTATAAAAATGTAATGTCTTGGTTTTCAATGTAGCGGATAGCGGTAGGAATTTTCTTGTTCTGAACACACATCTGCATTTCACTATGTGTCTTCAGCATGCGAATGATGAATCTACTTATAAAGTGTCCTGTTAAGGACATTATAATGAAAGTACCATTAAAATGAAAGAACCAAAGTTAATATTGCACCATGGCTTTTTAAAGATACCAAAACCAAAATTTCACTCAGAAACAAATAATGGGCCATCTACCGAAAAACAAAAGCCCCACTAGATCAACTAAGATTCAGACAGCCAAAAAATCCATAACCTTAGACAAAAAGAACTACTACTACTACCATATACTGCAAAAACACCAAAACAAACCTCAAAAGTTCTGGGCAGGAATAAACAAACTACTCCACCCAGGCCAGACCAAAACTCCACCCCCTCAGCTTCCCAACAAAAATCCCCAGTAGACATTGCTAATAATGTCAACAGCTTCTTCACAGAGACTATCCAGTCTCTAGCCAGCCAACTCTCTCCCAGTGGCTGTAATTCTCATGCAGCCACACCCAGTACCCAAACATGCTTTATCTTCCAGCCTGTTCCTACAAAACTTATTCATGCCCTACTTAAGAAACTAAGACTCACCACCCTGGCTGATGACCTCCTCCCAGCAGACTATCTGCAAAAGGCTGTTGACACCATAGCATACCCCATCTCAATCTTGATCAACAGAGCTATATCTGAAGCTACTGTACCCACTATATGGAAAATCTCCTATGTCATACCGCTCCATAAAGGAGGCAGTTCCACTGAACTGTCAAACTTTAGACCCATAGCTATTCTGTCACCTCTAGCTAAAATTATAGAGAAGTGTGTACACATGCAGCTCATGCACTACGTCACACAGAACAAGCTGTTGTCCAACTTTCAGCATGGCTTTAAGCCACACCACAGTACTACTTCTGCCCTCCTCTCTTTCTCTAATGTCATTAACCACAACCGCAATAATAACAAACTATCCTCGGCACTCTTTCTAGATCTATCCAAGGCTTTTTACATGGTTGACCACAAAATGCTTATAAATACCTTGAAGGCCTTCTTCTTAAACAACCATGCACTCCAATGATTTCAATCCTACCTGCAGGGCAGGCAACAGGCAGTCCTATGGCAGGACAAGCTATCATCTTGCCTACCCATCACATTAGGAGTCCCCCAGGGCTCGATACCAGGACCCCTTCTTTTCTATATTTTTATCAACGACCTTCATTCAGTCATCCCAGATGCTACCTGCATTCAGTATGTGGATGACTCCACTTTCATTTGTTCTGACACCTCACCAGCTACTTTATTTACATTAACCCAAAATACCTTTAATACAGTGGAAAAATGGCTCTCCAATCAACATCTAATCCTGAACCCCAACAAAAATAAGCTGCTCCTGTTCTCCCCCACATGCACCCTGCCATCCTTTAACATAACCACTAACAATGCACTATCATCTCCCCAGAAACCCAAACTAAACTACTGGGTGTTATAGTTGATAACAACCTGAAGTTTGATGCGCATATCAATCAAACTATCAAAACCATTAATAAAAAACTTGGCTCTCTTTACAGAAACAAACCTTTCCTTACCCCACTTGCTAGAACTGCAGTTGCCCATTCCCATCTACCATCAACTCTTCTCTATGTCTCACCTCTATTCTCCAACTTAAACAAAACAGATCTTAATGAACTGTCATCCTGCTATAACCACATTGCCAGATTTGCTACTGGCACAGCCTACCGGACACATCACTGTCACAACCTAAATCGCATAGGATGGCTTGAACTGCCTAGCCTACTGCAGTTCAGCCAGGTAATAGGGGCACATAAAGTCCTTTACCAACCAGAAAATACACCTGCACTAAAAAATATTATCAGCCCCTACACCAGCAACCGGCCACTGCAATCATCCACTAGACTCCTAGTTCAAACATACAAATCCAACTACTCAGCTGGGAACTCTTTGTTTGCCAACTCTCTTGGAAAAACATGGAACAGACTCCCCACTGACTTGACCCTAGAACCCTCACTAACTCGATTCAAAAACAAATTCAAGAAATACTTCAAAACTCATTGGATACATCCTTGCACTAACCCCGACTAGTGACCTATCTATTACTTAGGTGCCTTACCTTCAACTACTTCTAACTTTTTTCTACCACACCATTTCAGGAAGGGTCAATTGTATAACTGCTGCTCAATGTGTCTTAAACCTGAATGTAATGTTATGTATATATATAACTTTGGAATTAATGTTATGTTTTGTAAAGTGTTTTATAATAAATTAGTACTATATGTGCTAAATGCTGGTATTGCATATGATTGTAATCTGCTTGAAACTAGCATTTACTAAAGGTTCAATGTGTATTATTATCTTGGAGCTTTTCTCCCAAGGCCTCCGCTGAAAATGGACATATATCCAGTCGGACTATACTGGTTAGCAAATGTAAAATAAATAAATGAATAAAATAAAAATGTGTTTAAAAATATTGGCTAAAGGTGCACTTTTTGGATACTTTACAGTTGTGAATGTAAAAAACATGATATTTTTAGAAAATACAGGATTGGCAGTTTTACCTAAGATTCATAATGACCTATATAATCTACCAGGATGTCCTATTCTTTTTACCAAGGGTACTGTTTTGCAAAATGTGGGAATTGTTATCAATCAATATTTAACAAAAAAAAATATCCACATCTTTGTCTTCCTGTAATGGGGATTCGTTTGACTTATTGGATAGGTTAAAGGATATATTTTGGTGAAGTGATATGTATTGGGTGACCTTAGATGTAAAAGGTTTGTATACTGATATTAAACATACTGAAGGTATTTCATCCATTGTTAGATTTTACATTACAGAATTAGTGTAATTTTGTTTTTGTAATAATTTTTGTATTTAATGATCATTTATCATCAGAAAATAGATACTGCTATGGGCGCCCCCTTTGCTCCAACTTACACTAAGTTATGGGGGGCATTTAAACAAGATTATATTTATAGTCACAATTTCTATCAATCATTTGTAAATATATATTGTTGTCCGCATATTGCTCTGGCAAAAATTTTACACTGGATGCCCCTCCTGATGTAACCCTCCCATTTATCCAGTCTTGGGACCAGCACAAAGCAATACACTGGCTTGTGCAGCCCCCAGTGGCTGGGGGATGCGTTCAAGGTGGAGGTTGGATTACATCAAGGATCAGCTCTGAGCCCTTACTTATTTGCAATGGTGATGGACAGGTTGACAGACGAGATTAGACAGGAGGCCCCATGGACTATGATGGTTGTGGATCACATTGTGATCTGTAGTGAGAGTAGGGGCCAGGTTAAGGAGACCCTGGAGAGGTGGAGATATGTTCTAGAGAGGAGAGTAATGAAGGTCAGTAGGACTAAGACAGAATATATGTGTGTGAAAGAGAGGTGGGACACAGGGATGATGAGGATGCAGGGAGTAGAGTTAGCAAAGGTGGATGTGTTTAAATACTTGGGATCAACAGTTCACAGTAATGGTGAGTGAGAAAAAGAAGTGAAGAAGAGAGTGCAAGCAGGGTGGACTGGGTGGAGAAGAGTATCAGGAGTGATTTGTGACAGAAGGGTACCGGTAAGAGTGAAAGGGAAGATCTACAAGATGGTAGTGAGACCAGCTATGTCAGGGTTGGAGATGGTGACACTGACAAAAAGACAGGAGTCAGAGCTGGAGGTGGCAGAGTGAAAGATGTTCAGATTTGCAGTGGATATGAGGAGGATGGGCAGGATTCGAAATGAGTATATTAAAGGGGCACCTCAGGTTGGATTGTTTGGAGACAAGGCCAGATAGGTGAGATTGCATTGGTTTGGACATGTGCTGAGGAGGGATGCTGAGTATATTAGGAGAAGGATGCTAAGGATGGAGCTGGCAGGTAAAAGGAAAAGAGGAAGGCCTAAGATAAGGTTTATGGATGTGGTGAGAATGGACATGCAGGTGGTTGGTGTGACAGAGCAATATGCAGAGGACAGGAAGAAATGGAAACAGATAATCCACTGTGGTGGCCCTTAATGGGAGCAGGTGAAAGAAAAAGAAGAAAAAGGTTTGTAAATATTTTTGTTACACTGATGATTTGCTTTTTATTTGCTCTGGTGGATTTGAATGTGCACATGAATTTATTACTGATCAAAATGTAATAGTTATGGTTTCAAATCTGTTGGGTCTGTTTCTGTAGCTACAGTGCATTATTTGGATGTCACTTTATGTTCTATGAGCAATGGATGCATTGGTTCTAGAATAATCAAAAACTCCATAACTACTATTGAATTTTTACATGGGAACAATTTCCATCCTCCCCATGCCATTAAATCTTTACCTTATGAGGAGATGCTTAGGGTTAAAAGGTTATGTTCTAATAGAATAGACTTTTTATCTGAGGTTAACTATCTTCTCAATATTTTCATTGAGAGAGGCTATCCAAAACAATTATTTATAAAAACTTTTTGTAGAGTTTCTTGTAACTCTCAAGAAGAAATTATGAGTAGCGGGATGACTTATGCAGACTCTTCTAACAAAGCACATTCACTTGAGAGTGATTTGTTTTTTGTTACAGAATACAATGTTTTGTCTGTACAGATTGTTAAGGTTATTTTTACAATTTTGGAAATAGTTATGGTTAGATTCTTCATTAAAGTGCAATATCAACAGAAAAATGCAGGTTTCATATAGAAAGGGCAGACATTTGGGAGGCACATTGATTTACAGTTATTTTTTTATATGCTGCATAATGAATCTATAAAAGTTCAACCATCTAAACACTGGGCCCTATGCATGCAACTGATGTGGTGCTGTAGTGTTTAACGAATTCAATTTCATAAATGGTGTCAAGGTAAATATAACAGATTTTGTACTTGTGATTCTTTGTTTGTTAAATACTCCATTATGTGCCCTTGTAATATTTTTTATATTGGTAAAACAAGAAGATTAAAAGACAGGATATCTTAAGGACATTAAAATAATCAAGAAGGAAAGTCCTGAGGCTGAACATTTTCATTCATGTCTCTTAAATGACCTTAATTGACTGTTCATATTGCTTGAGGTCAAATACAAGTTTGTGGGTGGTATGGATTTAAATGAGTTTTTATTGCAAAAAGAAAGTATCGGCATTCCTAAATTTGGGACATTAAGTCCTAATGGTCTTAACAGTGAAGTGAGTTGAAAAATTTGATTAGTTAATTATTTGTTTAATTAAACTTGTTTTTTGTTTTGTATTTATTGTGGAGTTTTGTGGAAATGTTTTTAATCCCCCTAAACTCTTTGCCAAGGCAGTAGGGATTTTTACACAATAAAGCTGCTACCTTTATCTGATGTTTTATTATTAATTTTTTCCCTTTAAAAAGTCAAGGATAATTGGACCTGGTCTTGTTCCACCCCTGACTAAAATACTACTTCTTCTCACTTAATCCTCTATTAACTGCTGCTTTTTTGTTTTAATCCCATCTGATATTCTGTGCTTTCTCTTTCATTACAACTTTATCTCCTCTGGCTATTTTATACCTATGCACCTACCTCTTATCCCTGCCTTGTTAATATATCATCTCCTCTGATTGTTTTATATCCATGTCCCTACTGGTCTTATTCTGCTTGTGATTTATAATCTTTTTCAGTTTTCTATGTAAGGTATACTCATTGTCATTGTTATTCTTATCCTGCTCATATTGTTATATATAGTTGAATTTTCAGCTTATTTTCTGCTGCACAGCTGTTTGAAAATTATTTATTGTTTTATGTAAATTCATGGGGAGATTTTCTCCCCAGGTCTCCACATAAAAGGGTATATGCCCAGCTGGATGACCCCCCAAACAAATGCAAATAAATAAATAAATAAATAAATTCTAATGCATCCCCTGTATATCTGCTATATGATAGTCATCCCCTTTAATCAGTCTTAATACTCTTTCTCTTTTAATGCCATTGGTTAAACCATTCTGATTTCAGAATGCAACCTTTGTTTTATTACTAATTGGTTCACGTGTTAGTTTTATTTCTTTTGCCTTCTTCTTCCAGTGCCCCATAAATCCTCTCTGCTAACCTGTATCAACCCCTCATGTCTTTCTTTCTTCCTTTCTGGCTCCATTTGTCCTTTCATTCCTTTCACATTGTATCCCTTTGTGCCACTATTTGTACTTTCCCTTGTTCTTCTCCTTCTCTTCTTTTGGTGCACCCTAGTTATACCCCCGCCCCAAATAACTGTACACATACTTTATGTGAGTCTGAACGGCTCTATTTAAATCACGGCTTTTAATGCCCTAACCCTGCTCCAAGTTGCAAAAGCAGCACTACTTTAACTGGCCTGTGTTGCTACCTCAGCATCCTTTCCCCCTTTCCTTGTCTATGAGCCTTAATCACCTGCAAACCCAATATCTTATTGCCCTCATGGGAAAGACATTATTACTTTCTCTGATATATACTCTTGGAAATGCAATGCAAAATGTACTGTATTTTTTTTCTCCCTGGCCTGCTGTCTTCCAGGTCCTCCATTAGCTTTTGCCTCAGGCCACTCTAGTCTAGCTTCATATCAGCTCATACATTCCTGATTCATCTCAAATAAAGTAAGCAAACAGAACAATAATCCATGATATCTTGCAATATGCATAAGGTTCATTTACCATATAGCATGATACCTCCATGTATAATGTAAAATACACAGTAACTAAATGCACATCCTCTACTCATATGTTCAAATCTTGCCAGTTAGGTAAATTATGAACAAAACAGCAACACCTGATATCTTTTAACATGCTCAGATTATAGTCCTTAGCTTGTTCAAGAGTGCAACCAGAATAACATTGCATAAAGTGGCACTCTCATGAGTCAGCACTTGTACTCAGTTTTCAATTTTTCTGAGATCCTTAGTGAAAAAATATATGGCACACGGGTGTACAGTAGCTGACTGCATGCTCAGTGGTACTTTCAGGGGAAAAGGAAAAACAAGTTAAGATTGCATTACTTAAGCTTTTTATTCTAAATTTTAAGTTATAGTACTTTACTAAATAAACTGCATAGGCATGAATGCCCAGCAAGTGAATGCACCATACCAATTAATAACATATGCAGTTAGTGCACAGAACGACAATGCCTTATGTCTTGCAATGTGCCTAAAATTCAGCTCTTTGCTTGCTTAATGGTACCACTAAAATAACACCAAATAAAAGGCCATCCCTGTTGAGTACAGTAGGTATATGTACGTGATTGTCTGCTCATATATTCACGGTTCATCAGTTAGGTAAATAATGAACTGAACAACAATATCAGACTTGTAATGTGTTCATAGTATAGCTCTTTGTTTATTTAGGATAATGTCATATAAAAGCACTTTAGTGAGTCAGCATTTGTACTCACTTTTCAGCTTTTCTTATGTCTTTACTAAAAGGAATATGATGAGAGAATATACAAAGACTGATAACATTCCCAGTGACATGTAAAGGCTGAAAAAATAAAATGCAGACTCGTAATACCTAACCCTTTTGTACTGCTTCTAAGTTGATGGGGCTTTACTTAATATACTACATCAGCAAAAGCAGTGCTATATTGAACAAATTAGGCCAAATTAGCAACCCTTATATAAATCCTTCAATATTTCAAATATTTGGTTGCCTTTACATTTCTGCTTCCAAACCACATTGCATATCCTCTTTCTTTGCTGACCATTGCCTTGTCTCTTGAATTATTATAACTTTCTCCCTCTGCTTTCTTTTGAATATCAAATAAATGTCTTCTTCCTTACTCGATTCATGCCTTCTCTGTGTTGCCACGTCATTCTGGCCTCCAGTCAGCCCTTCATGCAAAGAGATCTCCTACTGGTTAAAAGCCTTTTCAAGCCTTTCTCCAGCTAGGGCTGGGTGAGCAAACAAATGGGCCTGCCCGTGCAAAAATGAATGTAGTATCACTGGATACAGTAGTTGCCATCTGAGCCCTCTGTTCTTTCAAATCCTGATCGCCAGCATAAAGACCCTTGTCTTTTCCTTGTCTCCATGGAATAATCCTGATCCATATAGAGCCTTTGCTCCCCAGTCTGAATCTTCTTTCCTGGCCTCCATACTTCCTTAAGACTTCAGCTTCACAATAACTGGCTTAAGTCTATCCTTGTCACCTATCCTTAGCCTACAAGCTGTCCAATGGTTTCTTTCTATTTTAATTTCCTTGACCAGTGCATCTGTCAGTTGTTGCAACCACTAAATTACTGCTACTTTATAGTCTAGTATCTCTTGCCTCTCAGGTATCTCCACAGTATTTACAGTATTTTTTTTTCTCCCTGGCCTGCTGTCTTCCAGGTCCTCCATTAGCTTTTGCCTCAGGCCACTCTAGTCTAGCTTCAGCTGTGCCCATCTGGGTTCATAATTCCATATTCTCATCAATAGTGTGTTAAGTAGCTGTAATGTGCTCACTGAGTGCTGTTTCAGTGTCCGCTAACCTCATCTCATGCCCATTTTACTTTTCCTGCAGTACTTGCACTTTTGTCTCTTAAATTCTTGCCATAATTTATTCAACATTATCTGCTCCTTGTGTGGTCTGTACTCTTCCTGCATTTCTTTTGCATTTGCCTGCTGTTTCTTCCTCATCTTCTTCTTTTTTTAAATAGATATTCATTTCTCCAACAATTCTCTTACTTAAATAAGATATTTGACAATCTTACTTTTGCCTCACAGATTGCAACATTTCATTTTTGCTTTCAAACTTCTGAGGAGTATCACAGAGTAGCTGTGTTTTAGTGAGCCACCATGCCAGAAGCCCCAGGTATCCAAATGAGCTTTATAAGAAAACAGGTATGCAAGTTAAGGATAGCCTGGTTAACATATTTAATTATATTTTAGATGAGGAGGAATGCTAGACTGCATGTGTTAAGCATCAGTGGAGGTACAGTATAACAGAAAATGGGACAATAGGGACCCAGTTAATAATAGACTGGTATAATTATGCAATACGGGTGTAAACATCTATGCTTGGTGTTACAAGCAAGGTTAGAGAAGATGCTTTCTATGATAACAGGGAGGAACAGTTGTTTTCATAAGAAGACATTCATTAACAGATCACAAGCAGACACTATTAAACGTTTTAGGGTTGGAAGAGCAATGGAACAAGTCAAGGTGGTATATTATTAATGGATATTGAGAAGGATTTTGATTGTGTAAGTTGGGAGTATCTGTCCTTGATACTGGAGTAAGTGGTCTTAGAGGGTAAATGGGTAGCAGGGGTTAGTGTTAGTGCTGAAAGATCACAAAGCTGTGGCCTGTATTCCCAGCTGATTGTATTCATTTTCCAGTACCAATACAGCAACACAGAGTAAAGTGGTATGCTGGACTCATGAATCTGCCATTCTTTGGATGAAATGTTAAACAGAGTTGGTGATAGCTCAGGTAGATATAAAAACATCCCAAGATACTTATCAAAAACAGCAGAGGAAGTTCCCTGGTGCCCTGGATAGTTTTACCCTTGGCAAGTACAAATATCACCTTGGGTTTCCTCTGAAAATAACCCACTGACAAAATGGGAATAACCTGGTTAACAAAGTATAAATAATTCAAAATAAATAAAATAGGGAATCATGGGTAAAAATGTTATTGATATGGGGGTTATCATATAAGCTGTTAGTACAGATGGAAATGCAGCAGGGGTGTCCCCTATCACTGTGTTTTCTTTCTACTATATATGAAATTTTAAGACCAAAGATTGATGGAGAAGTTAAGGGGGGGAGTGGAGTATATTTGCTGATGACATTATTAGAAAATGTGCTTATGCAGTTGTCTAGAATACTGGAGGTATTTACTGATTCTGCATATGAGCTGGAACTGTGGTTCCACCATAAATAATCAGGAGTGAATGGGATAGGAAGGATCAGGGAAGAAGAGGTGAACTTACCATGGGTGAAATGGTCGGGGGATGGTTTAGGTTTGTGGGTGCACCTAATAAAGTGGAGGGACTACTAAGAAAAACTATGTGGCAATGAAAGAGATGACAGAACAGACAGGCAGACTGTTAGGGAAAACCGTTCTAGTGAAAGGGTGAGTAGAAGAAGTGTGATCTGGCCACGTGAGATATACCTGGGGAGACATAGGGTCAGTCTGGAGAAAAGATAGTAGGGGGTCTTTCACAGGGCATGCAGTCATACTGTATAGACTAGGGAAGAAGAAGGAAGGACAGAATGAGGACAGACAGCCTGATGAGGGTTGGATGATGAGACAGATGACGTCTGTTAAATTTGTTCAGAGGCAGAGGGGTTTTAAAAATGATAACCTAGACTAGGTGAAATGGGAAGATGGGAGAAAAGCAGAAGATGACATGTATTTAAGAAGATAAAGGAAGATACACATATGAGCAAAAGCTTGTAGGATCAGTAGTCGATTTAAATTGGGTATAGGATATTCCACAGTGTTTTGGTTTGCGTGATGTCAGGGAGGCAGAGGAAATATTACAAATGGGAATGACTGATTAAAACAGATCAGTTGGAAGAGGGAGGGGGGTTTCATGGATTTTTTTTCAGTTCTGGAAGCCCATTTTACTCTTGGTTTGAGGGAGAGTGGTTTATTCATAAAAGTTATATAGGAGAAGGGAGGAAAAAGAATGGGTTAGATGCTAGGAATAGAAATGGAGTAGTGCAGAGATGGAAAGAAGCTTGAAATGGAAGAATTGGGTAGGTGTACTAGCAATTTGGCCATTAAAACAACCATAGAAGCTATTGGTGCGTATGAAGGAGAAGTGGATAAGGGTGGATGAGAGGGTTTATATTATAACATCGAAGTCTTAAAACTTTGAATGTTATAATATCGAACCCTATGCACCGAACATTGAAAACAGCGAAGCTGCAAAATATCAAATACTTTCCTAGGGAAAGTATTCGGTGGGCCGTTTCTGCAGCTTCGCTGTTTCCTCGACTGTAGAGCGAAGGTTATGGACCAGGTTAAGGTAAGTGTGTGAACAGATCGGGTTAAGGTGAGTGTGTGATAGTTAGGGACCTTAGGGTTAGGGAGCGGGTAAGGTGAGTGTGCGATAGGGACCTTAGGGTTAGGGAGCGGGTAAGGTGAGTGTGCGATAGGGACCTTAGGGTTAGGGAGTGGGTAAGGTGAGTGTGCGATAGGGACTTTAGGGTTAGGGAGAAAGTAAGGTGAGTGTGTGATAGGGACTTTGGGGTTAGGGAGCGGGTAAGGTGAATGTGCGGTATTTATGGACCTTAGGGTTAGGGTTGGGTTAAGGTAAATAGATAGCTAGTAGTGTATGTATGATTTAGTGTAGGGTTTTATGAAGTGTATGTGTGTGGATTATTTATTTTGATGTGCTTGTGTTGTGTGTATGTTTGTCGGAACAGCAATTTTTTTCCCTGGGAAAAAATTCACTATTCTGAGTGTTTGATGTTATAGTCTTTCGATCGAAATGGTTCGATATTATAACATTCGAAGTTTTAACACTTCGATGTTATAATATAGACACGGATGAGATATGAGGAAAAGAAGGAATGTGGGAAGGGGTATGGGAAATGGCAATGAAATTGGTAAGAATGGGCCCAGTGGGGATTGTACACTACATGATAGTTCATCAGCAGCAGGTTAGTAAGGCGATCACTGCAACTGGCTGCCAACAGCCATTGCAGTCGCAAACAGGTCCAAATCAAGAAACCAGCAAATTGGAGTACCTCATGAAAGTATCTTCTCAGACCAACTCAAATAAGAGTTTCATTTTTGCAATTCAAACCAGGGGCAACTGTTGAACAGGGAAGATACAGAAAAAAGAAACAACAGGAGAGGCACCACAGATAAACAGAGATGCAAACAGACATATTAGTAGTTGAGAATATGGTAAAATACACAACTTTTTTATTTTTTAATCTTAAGAACAGGTCTTTTACCAGTGCAGAAGTTAGTGTTGTAAAGAAGGCCCTCTCTTTTGTTTTCATGTGTTGGGCTAATGATCGCAGGATCTTGTTGAATTTAAAACTTTTTGTGAGGAAATGTAATTTAGCTTTTATTTTAGAAAACATGGCTGATGGAGTGCCTGTCTGGGAAATGCCCAGAGTGACAAATGAAGTAGCTACAGCACAAACTCCTTTAATACTACTGGAATCTTTGTGATAATGACAGGCATTTTTAGAATTCAAAATCCCCTTTACATAGTTTTAAAAAGTCTGTCTTTGTCATACCAGTTTTCTGTATTTAGTTAAATCTGTTAAATTCTTCTCCAAGGGAAGAAGAACCAGCATAATTCTTCAGAAATGAAATGGCTTCATTTTTGAAGCAGTGGAGACACATAATCCTTGTTTAGTAAAAGGTTAGGCATGACTCCAATAAAACTATAAGTTTCAGTATTCAAAAGTGTTTGAGAGTGTTTCTTAAATTCATCTGTAGTCCTAAATGCTCAGGTGTAAAAGAAAAGACATACCATAGGTTTTTGTGAAGCCAGCATCTATTAAACTAATAACAAAGTCCAACTAATGCAACATTTGTTGCCCTAAAAAGCTCTGACTGATTTTCAGTTCATTAACTTGGCCTATATTTCTTTGCATAGTAAGTCCAAAAGCCTGTATATACAGATGTAGGAGAAGAACATGAAACCTATACTCGGTCATGTCAGATATAAAAACTATGATGTCATCAAGGGGCAGACTCCTTATGGAGTATACAGAAATGAGTTAACCTTCCTCCTGATCTAAATAAAAAAAAAGAGTGTACTGCTCCATTTTAATATCATCCATTGTTTTCATCAGTTTTTATAAAATTCACTGATACTATTAAACATTCTATGACCAAACAGCTTCTAGTTAAACAATCATGTCTTCTCTAAGCACTCCCCTGTCCTCTTACTTTATGTATTCAGCTAAGTGCCATCCTGGAAAGTACAGGGGTGGAGTACTTTGTGATGATACCTCACTGTGCTTGGTTATCTGATTTAGTTCTGAGCTGGGACATCTTCTGTGCAGAATCTTCATGAGCACCATGTATCTGCAGCACATTTTACCAGGTACTTCAGTCTTCCCTATATCCTGAACACAAGCTGTAGGCAAACTGTTAGTTCCCTAAATTACTCATAGCTTTTCAAGTACTGAGTGAGTGAGTTGGTATGTGTGCATCCTGCAAAGGACTGGTGTCCCATTCAGGAGTGATTCTCTGCATTATGCCCACTGAGTAGCCGGATAGGCTCCAGCTCCCCTGGGATCCTGATTAAGATAAAGTGGGCATTTGAAAATAAACGAATGAATAAATACCCACCCTAATGAGAAGGATTAGGCAGGGATAGTCATCAAAACATTATCAAAAAAATACCTAGTTTAACCTATTTAAGAAAGTATCCAGAAAATATTAAATCTTTGCCTAGCATCTATATTTAGTCCTTTTCCTTTGTGATATTTAACTTATAAAAGAGTAGTCATTGTCATTTTATAGCATGCATTTTAAGTATTTGCCTTGTTCTCTACTCCAGGAGTCATATGTGTCTGTTATAGAATGTAATCCTATTTCTTTATTATCTAATCTTTTTCAACATTTCCCCCAGATCTAATCATCCATCAAGCTTTTCTGTCCCTGTGTCAAATCTCCTTTGTGTATCTCTATTTTATGATATTCTAACATGTTCCTTTAATTCTGGGAAGTAAATGAAACTCCCTCTCTTATACGGCATTCTCTACTATGAAGAGATCCTTCTGTGATTGTGTCTGTGCTCTCCTTCTGTGATTGTGTCTGTGCTCTCCTTCTGTGATTGGGTCTGTGCTCTCATAGATTAGATTAGGTTCATAGATTAGTACTAGGCGAACTGCCCTTGCGAGCCATTTTAAGCCTAGCCAATTATCTCCTGTGACTGGGTCTGTGCTCTCCTTCTGTGATTGTGTCTGTGCTCTCCTTCTGTGATTGTGTCTGTGCTCTCCTTCTGTGATTGGGTCTGTGCTCTCCTTCTGTGATTGTGTCTGTGCTCTCCTTCTGTGATTGGGTCTGTGCTCTCCTTCTGTGATTGGGTCTGTGCTCTCCTTCTGTGATTGGGTCTGTGCTCTCCTTCTGTGAGTGGGTCTGTGCTCTCCTTCTGTGATTGGGTCTGTGCTCTCCTTCTGTGATTGGGTCTGTGCTCTCCTTCTGTGCTTGGGTCTGTGCTCTCCTTCTGTGATTGTGTCTGTGCTCTCCTTCTGTGATTGGGTCTGTGCTCTCCTTCTGTGATTGGGTCTGTGCTCTCCTTCTGTGAGTGGGTCTGTGCTCTCCTTCCTGTCCCCATACAGTTCCTTACTACTGGACTCCCTATATTTCGTGCAGGTCCCAGGATCAGTACTACAGTGATGTCTTTTACATGACATTTGAGTCTATGCTGTACATATGCCTTAATTCCTTCCTACTTGCCTTTCTTCCCATCTTTCTTGCTTTTTATGCAAACCCCCATTATCCACATCACTCTCTTACTTCAAATCTCTTTCCATTGATTCTTTGCTGTCTTCCCTTAGATTCCTTGATGATAAGTGTATACAGACGGTAAGCTCTGTCACATGTGTAATTTCTCTATAACTTTAGTATTTCATGTGGCTCTTCCTTTCCCTTGCTAATTTCTTGGGGGTAGTAAACCAGCTATGGAAGACTTTAAGCATTGGTCCCAAAGGCTACTTTCCTTCTCATTAGACATCTTATTTCTTAGGATCTTTCATATTTCTCTTCTCTTCTACCATTTATCCAGTGATGTCATTACTTCTTTTCCCATTTTCACAACATGACATACATACACCTCTTTTATTTTTCTTGTCATCACTACTAACCATTTTTGCATGCTGTTTGTGGTTCTAATATAATCTGAAATATCAAAGTTCACAATTTTAAAACATGGTGTGGAAAAATGGAATTCTAAAGGGCCATGCCTATCCAAAGTGTGTAATTTATAAATATTACTTAAATAAACAAAACATTTGCCATAAGCTGTTTATGTTGGGTAGTGAACTCATGACCCTACTTTAGTATTTTAACTCCAAAGTCCCAGTTAATTCAGGGGAATGACAAGGTGAAAAACATTGACTTTCTATGCCCTCAACTCATAACAGATTTTAGTTGTAAGACATCTCATCTAATATGACCTGTTACAATTTGCACAAATGAAATTTTAGATAAATATTCTCAGATAAGATTATCCCAAGAAGCTGGGATGTTAAACAATATAGAGTTATGACTGGGTCACCGATTTTAACTTATTTATTGTGGGTTTGAGACATGGATGCCAAGAAATTCACCTCGAAAGAGAAACTCATGAGGTAAATTTTACCATACATGTCGAGAACACATAATTTGAAGTTACAGTCATACATCTGATCGTAGTTATTTGTAATATATGTTGATTTGTCTGCTTCATGTACTAGAAGGCACAGAAAAATTAATTAAAAAAATGGAAAGTGTTGTGTCAGCTTTGAAAGCTGGTAATGTAGTTGGGAATCACTTTACATCTTTACGTATTCCTGGTTTAAGGGAAGCAAATGGTTCTCAAATACATTTTACTGAGTTTAATGTACACAGCAGTCAAAAATGGAGTTGAAATGAATCCATTTCTTGTTTTGCTGGTATTTTATGCTCAAATATGAGTTAAATAACACACGGGTTCAGAGCTACTCTTAGCACCAGACGAGATGTTAAGAGCTTAGGGTGTGAATTGTTAAGCACTCCTCTAACCTTTGTTAAGGTCGAGGTTCGCGGAATAGTAGTGCTGAGTGTAATAACTGTCCTCACGCACTCCATATATCTTACACATCATTTTATCCTCATGTCTTTGGTTCTCTTTCCTTTCTTTTCTTTCTTCTTAGCCTTATGTATGTATACCAGCATCTATTGCACATCCCCATTCAGTTATTTGAAATATTTAAAGTATTACAGCGTGCTTTTCTTTCCATGTTTTGGTCTAATATGGCTCATAAGCTCCTGGATGTCCGTTTTTCTGCAGTTTGTTCATCTGGACCATTCTATACTATATCCCTCTTTCCCTTAGTAGTTATTTGTTTATATCTTCACTGATCTGTTTTTTTTTTTGTTTGTTTGTTTTTTCTCACTAACTTTTCTTTTCCCCAGCTCTGCTCTATATTTCTTCATTTTGTTCTACCTCTTATACTATCTGGAATGCCAAAATATCACCCCAGGTATTATGGCAGTCTCCATCATCTCTCACTGCCCCTTCAGGGTCACACTTGCTTGC
Organism: Protopterus annectens; assembly: GCF_019279795.1. Lineage (NCBI taxonomy): Eukaryota > Metazoa > Chordata > Ceratodontiformes > Protopteridae > Protopterus > Protopterus annectens. The sequence continues at coordinate 1,506,011,439 of NC_056746.1, read as the reverse complement.
CTGCTATTCTGAGCCCTAAGTTCCCTCACAGGTATCTTTACACCCTTTTCCATATGGCCTTCCATCTTGGATCCATCGCTTAATTTGGAAATACTCTTCCATTTCTTCAGTACCTTCTCATCATTTTCTCTTCTGTTTCCTTATTCTAAACGGGGATTATTCTACTGTCTCTGCAACCACATCATTATGGTTCACTGATGAAGATTTCTCCTTCTTCACATCAGGACCCAACATTTCATTCCCAACCAACAATTATTATCTGTGAAGACTTTTTCATGTTCTTCCTATGTCTACATGTTTTTCTTTTCTATCAAGGCACTCTGGTTTCCTTTTGCTTTTCACAAAAGCTGATGACTGACTGGCCACACTAAACTACCTACATACATTGTATATACCCTTTCCTTTGTTTCTATGTCATTACAGAAAAAGGTAAATGGAAGACCAGCTCATTTGCCAGGTTAACAAATAGGTAAAAAAAATAAAAATTAAAATTTATGATATATTGCTTAATAAGTACCCAACATCCATATAGAACTGCAGATGTAAGTAACCCAGACTAATGTATTCCTATAATCTCTCAGCATTTAACAACTTAAAACTACAAACATTTTATTTTATGCATACATGTTAACACATCCACATTCCTTCTCATTCCATACCCTCGTATCTTTTTCTTCCACCCACCTTTCTACCCGCTATACTCTTCCCTTCTACTGTTCACTCTACTCCCCTCCTTCTGTTTCCTCCCCTCCCTTCACAGCTCTACATTCCTCCTCCTATTGTTCACTCTGATTCAGTCTTTCTATTTTCTCTCCCTTTCTTCACAGCATGCTAATAATCATTTTCTGAAAGGCACCTCATTTAGCAATAATAGCCTTACAGGAACATAATTAGACATGCTATGCTTCAGTTACACGCACCCTACCTGGCTATGTTTTTTCTGTCTTCTATGTCGAGAACCAGTTTGCTTAACTACCTGTTGCCCATTTTATTCTTCCCTCCTTTCTGCAATGACTTCTTCTACTTGCTGTTGTCCACGTTGTCAGGACCTCCCATCCAGTTTTTATACCATATCTTCCATGCAGTTAGCGCAACATCAAAACCATCTCCATAAATCCTGTCTTTGAAATCCCCACCATTTCCCAATATTCAGAAATCCAGTAAAGAAACACCTTCCATGACTGTTGGGTCATAAACATTTTCAGTGCTTCACAACTTATATTACATTGTTTCCTGATGTTTAATCTGTCTTCCGTATCCCATCTTCTGTATTCCTGATTTATCGGCTCTACTTCTCTTTTCTCTTCACTCCTATGTGCACAGCTGATGAGGATCTAAGCTCTTATTCCTATGAGCTAGATGGTGTTCCCCCTCCAACCACTTAGTAATGAATGCCCCCTCACAGAAGCCATTCAAAATAGTCTGCTACTGCCATGCCTTACCCTCTGCATCCTCGTTACATTTTGTTTTTCCTTAATACCCCTACCTTCTACTTTTTCTCTCTGCCTTTTAGCCTGCTTCCGATATAAGCTGTTTCCTTCTTTTAACCTGATTTCCTCTCCATATCTGTCCACTCCTGCAAAAATTGAAACAATTATTTTTGTAGAGAGGAAAGTCCAATTCACTTCTACCCCCATAGATTTCTTACTTGAATACAGAGATATAGCTAGGGAGGAGAAATTAGGCATCTGCCCCAGGAACAGGCACAGTTGGCAGATGCTGATGGTGATGGTGTGGAAGTGGAATATTAACATTTTGGTGCAGTCGTGGCTTTTGGAAATACTGTGATACTGTATTTGTGGTGAAGTAGTTGCTTTTGGAAATACTGTGATACTGTATTTGTGGTGCAGTAGTGGCTTTTGGAAATACTGTGATACTGTATTTGTGGTGCAGTAGTGACTTTTGGAAATACTGTGATACTGTATTTATGGTGCTGTCATGGCTGAAGCACTGCAACATTTTGTGTGTAATGTTTTAACACAAGCAGTTTCAGAAAAGAAGAGGTTTTCTTTCCTTTTTGTTTTTTGCTCCTCAACTTAAAGTTAAGGGTGATAGCACGTTAGACAACTGCACAGGGAACAGGGCAGCAAATAACCTAGTCACAGTTCTGCTTGAATACAATAACTTCCACTGTTATTGGGCAGCAATGCAGGAAGGTGTGAACATCCTAAAATGAGTAAGTGCCCAGATGTGCAGCTTACTAGTATAAATACAATTAGTTTTGTATTAGTTACGTTGTTCATATAATTGATCCATCAATAAAACCGAAACATAACAATATAAAATCCTCCTGCAGAAAGGAAAGTGAAACCACTCCACTTACATATGTAACGTGTAACACAGGCATCAGTCTCATCTGTGTATTAAAACAATAAATAATGTGTCAATGCCAATAGCACCATTCATTCTAAAAAGTACTTCAGTGTTAGTTGATGTGAATCCAACCAGCTAGCTGCTCCTGCTTTGTCACAAAAGTGACTTTCGCTTCACGTTTTTCTTTCCTTCTGTCGTAATTCACTCTAGATCTGTGTTATATCGGTACATTCTCAGAAGGGTGGAATTACCATTTTCCTTCTCCATGCAGGCTAAAGATTTGTCTACATTTTTAGTGTTGCCACATATAGTTTCAGTCACTGGAGCACGTCTTTCTTTTCCTGTCCTGCACCTTTACTTCTCTGCATTGGGTAGCAGATAAGTTATGGTATATTACAGTTGTCCATGGGGAGTTCTAGGTATAAGGCTTTTAAGAATGAAAATGGATGGTTTGTGTAAGAAGAAAATCACAATACATTGACTCTTTAAGAGTGATAAGGATGGTAGGATTACTATCATACCCTTTTAATAGAGTTTTGAGTTCATTTTTCTTAGTGTCTTCCTCCATTCAGCTTGATTTCATTCTCTGCAGCCTTATGCATGCATCTGATATTATTTTCTTTCTATGTTTTGCATGCCTTTTCTTGGTCATACTTTAAGCATCTTACTGACTTGCTTTAACTAACTCAGCCTTGTTACATGGTCTGAGTCCTTCATTAAGCCTCATGGTTTCTTCTCTGCTCACTTATAATATTTGACCTTACCCCCTTCAGACTGTAAGCATTTTCTCATGTTCTCCGGGTTTCCTATTTACCACCACACACACACACACACACACACACACACACACACACACACACACACACACACACACACACACACACACACACACACAAAATCAACATACCACATACACTGCACTTAACAAAAGTGGATTGCTGTCACACTCTTCAACTTGTACATACTAATTCGATGGTCGCACAACTGTCAAACAGGGAGTGAGATGCACAGAAAACAATAGTCAACAACTGCATCTTTGACCAAACTAGATATGTTGCAATCAATGAATGCACCTAAATCCAAAAGCTGATAAAATAAATACTCTTTTACTGTAAAGTGAAACAACTGTCAGACATGCAAACTCTTCTCAGACAAATAGCTGCAACAAAGAAAATTAATGTTCTATAGCGATAAAAGAAAAATCATACAAAATACTTTCTTTCAAAGCTCAAAAGTCCCATAAGCAAAAAAGGATAATGTTTTCCCTTCTGGGGTACAAATTAATGCCCACAGCATCTGTTTATTTCCAGGTGAGCTCTCGTCACAATGTCTGTTTATTTCCAGGTGAGCTCTCTTGTCACAATGTCTGTTTATTTCCAGGCGAGCTCTCGTGTCACAATGTCTGTTTATTTCCAGGTGAGCTCTCGTCACAATGTCTGTTTATTTCCAGGTGAGCTCTCTTGTCACAATGTCTGTTTATTTCCAGGTGAGCTCTCTTGTCACAATGTCTGTTTATTTCCAGGTGAGCTCTCTTGTCACAATGTCTGTTTATTTCCAGGTGAGCTCTCTTGTCACAATGTCTGTTTATTTCCAGGTGAGCTCTCTTGTCACAATGTCTGTTTATTTCCAGGTGAGCTCTCTTGTCACAATGTCTGTTTATTTCCAGGTGAGCTCTCTTGTCACAATGTCTGTTTATTTCCAGGTGAGCTCTCTTGTTACAATGTCTGTTTATTTCCAGGTGAGCTCTCTTGTCACAATGTCTGTTTATTTCCAGGTGAGCTCTCTTGTCACAATGTCTGTTTATTTCCAGGTGAGCTCTCTTGTCTCTGGATTCCTTTGTAGGCTTCCTCAGGTATAATCCACATTTTATAGTAGCACATTACCCAGAGCCGATGCTCCAGATGCCAACTTTTCTGAAATGGTATATATGACTTAATTAGTCTATTAAAGACCTATTACCTAAATCATCTAGGAATCCATTCTGCCTTATATATAATGGTATTAACTATTTAAAGTAACAGCTCTAATTACAACACTTACTCACAGTAGTTACTTCATTTTGAAACAACAGTTCTGCATACATTTCATCTCACTACACTTCAAAAATACCATTCCAATGGGAAGTACCATACTTTGCTGCCATATTTATATCAGTGTATCAACAAATAATAAATGCTCAAAAGAGTGTTCAAAAGAAGATTGATCTAAAAATACTGAGTACTCAAAAGCAAAACACAACAAAAAAAAAGAAAAATAGTTTTTCTTACAGGGTGGGGGGTAATCCACCCTGCACCGCCCCCTGCACACACACCCTGCTAATTATATATACCAACTCTGAGATCACATTATAGAGTGTAAAGGGCAAATCCTAGAGCCCCCTGTACCACGATCTTGCACAAATTGCTGCCAGCAGGTAGAAAAACAGCAGAAAAGAGCATTCACTCATACTGGCTAAACCCATTTACACACACACACACACGCACACACACACACACACACACACACACACACACACACACACACACACACACACACACACAAACACACATGGAATATACATAATATAAACAGATGAAATACATTGATAAATATATTTAGTTTACATATATACAAATATTTCAAGCACTGCTAATATGTGCCCAGGCGGTTCTTAAAATATCTAAACTAGTTCTTCTTCTTCTAGCTTTTCCTGGTAAGGGGTTGCCACAGTTGATCACCTGTCTGCTCATGATTGGCAGTGGAGTTTTACAGTGTTGAGTTGCCAGCCTGGCACCCAACCTTCAACAGAAGGCACACACATGCACACCTAGGGCCAATTTAGAGGGTCCAATCTTTGGGATGTGGGAGGAAACTGGAGCACCTGAAGGAAACCCACACGACCACAGGGAGGACATGCAGACTCCACACAGAAGGCACCCCAGCCAAGGATCGAACCAGAGAACCTCTTGCTGTGAGGTGACAACACTAACTGCTGCATCACTGTGCCCGCCCTAAAATGGAATAGACTATCAAATTACATTAAAGCAAGTACTGGTTTAGATGGATAGAAAAATATCTAAACTAGTACTTGCTTTAATGTAATTTGGTAGTCTGTTCCATGCATCAGCTACTCTGTCAGAGAACCAATCAGTGAACTTCTCATTCCTATAGAATCTTCTACAAATGTTGTCTGATGATTCTCTAGTACTTTTTGATAACCCCAAACATTCCCTGAGGTAGTTGTCCTGAAATGCCCTCTATACCTGAATAAGATCTCCTCTTAAACATCTATAAGAGACAGTGTACAAATTCAGATATTTTAGTCTTTTATGGTAACTTAAATTTTCCCATCAGTATTTCTGCTGTACCCTTTCCTGTTTACTCATTCTTGCCTTCTTATAAAGTTTCCATGTTGTTATTCCATACTCAAGTTTGGGTCTAATGTAACTAACAAACAACAAAGTCATCTTTTCTGATTTCCTAGGCATTATAAATCTTTTTATGCAGTATATAGTTCTATAACTATCACTAATCAATTGGTTGATATGATTAGAAAAACTCAAAGCTGGATATACCCATATACCTTGGTCTTTAAATGAATCTACAGTTATTTACATTACATTACATCCCTCTAACTTCAGAACTGTCCTACACAATCATCTCCTCTCCATTTGGATGTGTAACTGCACAAAGCCACATCCTATGACTCATGAAGCCATTACCTGACCTTTTCTCCCCTTCAGTCTCAGCTGCCCGCCAATACCATACTAGCCTCTCTAACTACCTTGCATCCTTTGTATTCCTTCTAGCCTCTTGAACCATACTATCTCTTAATCTATAACTTCACCAGAAGCTGCTTAATTTCTATCTTTTGTTCTATACCTTCATCTGAATTTGCCTAAATTAATTCTTTTCACCACACTTCTACTGACTGGAAATGTCTGTACTGATTCCTTCTGCTACCAACTAACTTTCCTTGGCAACTACTTCATGCCTGAATTTCCACTGGATCTATGCAATTCTACAATACTTATTTGTATATTATATTCTCATTTCAATTGCTTGTGTCTTAGAACCTGTAATGTTGGACTCTATGTATGGTAGAACCTGCACATTACAAAATGTTCCATTATTATTATGCATTTTTGCTTATTATGTTGTACTTCATTGCAATTACTGTATTTTAATATGGTTTCTGTATTGCTTCACTGCAACTATTGTATTTTAATACTGTATTTTGTTACTTGTGTTGGAGCTTTTCTCCCTGGGCTTCTACTGAAAATGGGCTCACTGTGGCCCAGTGGACTTTCCTGGTAAATAAATGTCAATAAATAACTAAATAAATAAATCATTTTTATTTATTATTTATTTGTTGACATTTGTTTACTAGGAAAGTCCACTGGGACAGGTAGCCCATTTTCAGTGGAGGCTCGGGGAGAAAAGCTCCAAGGAACATACACTGAGTACGAAACAATACAATACAAGCTCCACAGAACATACATAGAACACAAAATAAAACAGAATTAAGTCATATTTTGCATAAGAAGAAATATCTTAAAAAAATAGTGAGTAAAATTACAGAAAATACATATACTTATTTGAAAAACAATAGAGAAAATTTTTCATATTATAAAGTATGATTCAATAAAGAAATCTAATACGTCACACAAAGCATAATACCGTGGTGTTTGGCAGTGGAGAATAACAGGCTGTTATATTCGAAAGTGAAGGATTATATCAATTGAAACTTTATTTGATCAAGAAGTGACAACAAGGAAGTAAGGGTTAGTGTGAGGGCATGGAGGTAATGGTTTATGAAGGCATAGAGGAAGGGAATGAGAAGTGGGGCAGTCAGAGAAGGAGGTGTGTGGGCTTTAGTAAAGGTTAGTGCACAGTCGCACAATGCAGGAGAAGGGGGCTTGGTAAAGTAGAGGGAGAGTGGAAATTAGTGAAAGAAGAGTGAGAGAAAGAGGAAGGAGTTAAAAGATGAGAGGAGGGGATGTTCGGTGAAGTGTTCATTGGGAGTTTAAAAGAAAGAAATGGAATTGTGAGAAAGTGAGCTGGAAAGATTGAGTTTAGGTAATGGCTGAGGAGGGAAGTGACCAGTTACAAATCAATATAGGTTCATAGTTTCATAAGTTGGTACAAGGCTATCGGCCCTAGGGCTTATACAAGCCTAGCCATAAAAATTCCCTGGCTATTTCTTCCCACAATATTTACTTCCCTGGACCCTTGTCTAGCAGGGCGACTGACATGATCCCCGGGGTGAATTTCCTTTCTCCCATCCAATCATCAAGGTTCCTTTTGAAGAGGGCCAAAGAGGCACTCTGCTTGACATGTATGGGCAGTCTATTCCAGAGTCTGGGGAGTCTCTGGGTCAGGAACCTATCCCTCCAGCATGTTTTGTTTACTGTGATGACAAGGTTTAGATCTCTGGAGCGTGTGGCTCTGAGGGATTGGGATTACTTTAAGTGTAGCATGTCCAACAGCTCTGAGTTTGACATGGCCTTGCATTTTAAGCAGAGATCGCCTCTGAGTAGACGATATGCGACAGAGTATAGCTAGAGTTTTTTAAGGTGGTCAGCATAGGGCATCTGTTTTAGGCCTGTGATTCCTTTAGTGGGGTATTTCTGTGGCCTTTCCAGTTGTTGCAGGTGTCTTGAGAGGTACATACCAAATGGGGTGTTGTATTCTATAATGGGTCTAATGAGGGATGAGTACATTGGGACAATGACCTCCTTTTTTCTGGATGAAAAGCCCTTAGTGATGAGGTGTGCCACATAAAAGGATTTCCTGACTGTTGTGGCGATGTGGTTATCGAAGGTGAGACCACTGTCCACCTGTGTCACTAAGTCTCTTATCACACTTTCGGTGGTTAGTGTACTGAGACCTATGTGGTAATTCACGGGTACATGCTTTTTCCCAAAGGGGATAACTATACATTTCTTGGCATTGAGCTTGAGCCCATGGCTCTGGCACCAAGCATCTGTTTCTGTAGGGCCCTTTTGTAGAGTATCCACATCATTTGGGGATTCAGTAATGGCTCCCAGTTTGCAGTCATCTGCGAACTTTGTTAACCAGAGTCTCTTAGTGTTGGCCTGTACTTCAGAGAAGTAGATGCCAAACAAGAGCAGCCCTAGGACTGAACCCTGAGGTACTCCACTTGTCACTTGTCTGGAGCTGGATTTGGAGTAAGCTACTTTTACAGTGTGGGTTCTGTCAGTAAGCCAATTGGCAACCCATCAAGTGACGTAGGGATTAATGCCCAGCTTAGTAAGTCTACCTATGATTCCAGAGTGGGGGATGGTATCAAAGGCTTTGGCGAGGTCCAGATAGGCTGTGTGGACTGCCTTACCCACGTCCACAGCTCTGGAGACTGATTCAAAGAAGTCAATCAGGTTCAGGAGACAAGATCGGCCCTTCACAAACCCAAACTGGGTGGTGTCCATTGTTTGAAGGTTGCCAATGTCTTTGTTTATAAATTCCATGATAATACGTTCCATGGCCTTACAGATCAGGCTCATCAGACTGATGGGGCGGTAGTTCCCGGGATCCAAGGTGGATCCCCCCCTTGCGGAGTGGGATAACTTTAGCTGTGCACCACTCAGTGGGCACGAAGCCTGAGGTGAGGCTATGATTAAACATGACACTTAGGTAAGGTGCCAGTTTATTTGATAGTTCATGTAGTACACAGCCCGGGATGTCATCTGGTCCCATGGATGCATATTCTTAGCTTTAGAGAGTGCGTTTTTTACCTGTGTGGCCATTATTACCGGAATTTGGCAATCTTCTGGTATTAAGATGGGCCGTTTAGGGGGTGAAGTTAGCACTGAATTTATCTGCCAGGATATTGACAATATCCTTGGGATCAGTATATTTAATGCCATTCTATTGTAGCTCAAAGCAGATCTGAGCATTGCCATTTAGATTTTTGACATATTCACATGGAAGAGAAGCAACTGTGCAGTGCACTTTTGAAATTTGAAGGTCTCAGTTGAGGGCGTAAAGATGCTGGTAGGTTATTCCAAATTTTGGAAATTGTCCAGGATTATAAAAATTGACCTGCAGGTAGTTTGGGTTTATGTACTTGGAGAAAGTATTGGTGTTCAGAGAGTAGGGAAAAAGCTGGAGAATACAGGGTAAAGAGTGAGCTGAGTGCTAGACAGTCCTGAGGTTTATATACAAGTTTATGAGAGATTGTGAGCTGGAGGAGGTAATGGGGAAGTTCAAGCTATTGTAGTTGCTTTAGGGCAATACAATGATGAGTAGAGTGGCAACTATTTGTAGCAAATTTAGCAATCTTATTATAGTAAGTTTCTAATTTTGTCATTAAGGAAGACTGCAGATTAGTTAGTAAGAGAGCACCATAAGTTAGTGAAGGTAGAAGGTTTGCTTATTTAGAAGTGAGGGAGAGAACTCTGTTATAGGTTCATGGGTTCATAGGCTGGTAATAGGCTATCGGCCTTAAGGCCTATACAAGCCTAGCCATAACAATTCCCTGTATATTTCTTCCTACAATATTTACTTATAGTAGCCCCAGTTTTTTGAGGGTTTTGTTAATGTTATTTTAAATGTGGTAATTGAATTTAAGATGTTCATCTATAGCTTAGTATCTGTAACTAACTCAATTTTAGTAGCGTTAAGGGAGAGAATCTGGAAGTCGGTTATATTAAGGGATAAGTTTCTCTTGGGAGTGAAGATCATAAATTTGTGTTTTTAGAATTTAAAGAGAGGTGATTATTATGGAGCCAGGTTTTTACAGTGGTAAATGCAGCTTGGGTGATTTGGTTTACAGTGTTTGAGATGTGGGCAGAGCAAACTATTGTGGAGTCATCTGTGTACTGGACCAGGGAGGCCTGCTGAATACCTAGGTGGAGATTATTAATAAAAATGTTGAACAGAAGAGGGCCTAAAATTGAACCTTGGGGAACATCAGTAGGGTTATGAAAGTAAGGGGAAATGGAGTTCTGCCATTTAACAGCATGCTCTCTATTAGAGAGGTAGCTTTTGAAGCAGTTAAGAGACTGAATATGTAGGCCGATATTAGAGAGCTGGGAGAGGATAGAGTGAGAAATAGTATCAAATGCTTTAGATACAGTACCTCCAAGAAAAGGGCTGATACAATGCTACCAGAGTCTTGTGCTTTGTTCACAATGTCTAAGAATGAGATTAATGTACTGGGTGTACTATGTCCAGGATGGAAACCGTGCTGAGTAGGGCAGAAAAGATTATATTTTATAAGGTAGTCTAAAAGTTGTTTTTGAACACACTTTTCTAGAATTTTTGAAATGGGGAGAGTAAAGCTATGGGTCTGAAGATGGAGATATCAGCTGAGGAGCCACCTTTATGAAGTGGTAATATTATAGATTTTTTCCAGAGGCCAGGGACATAAGATTCCTATACGCACCTGTTAATCAGAATGCTAATGGGGAAGGCCACTGAGGAATTTGGCAGAGATATTACAGAGAAGTTGGAGCAGGGCCTTGGTTTTAGAAGCAATTTTTTGATCTCGAAAGTAGGTATAGGAGAGAGTATAAAAAGTGGTGGAGGAGTCAGATATATTCCATTTGGAGAGACAGTGTCAGTGGATATACAGCGGTGGTGAGTAGAAGATGGTGACGAAATAGTGTTAGTGTTAGGGAGAGGATGGGAAAAGATAGAGGTAATATTGGCAATAGTTTCAATAAAGTAAGAATTAAAGATACGTGCAATTTGTTCTGGTGGTTTATCAGTGTGTGGACAGGAGTTGAGTTTAGTGCCAGGGTTAAGAGGATTTTTGATAGAGGACCAGAAAGCTTTAGGATTGTTTTTTCGACTAATTTGCTGGTTCCAGAAGTAGTGCTGCTTCTCTTTAGAGATACATTTTTTAGCTTGGTTATGGAGATGTCTATAATGAATAAGATCAGCTGTAGTTTTAGATTTAAGCCAAGCTTTCCATGCCTAGTCCCTATTAGTCATAATTTGAGGGGGCACTACTAGTTTTGGTTCTTTTAGTTCTTGAAGGGGCTAGACTATCTAAATTTTTTTGAAAAGAACTATAAAAGTAGAGCAAGGCATCACCCAGGGGGAGAGTCTTAAGGATATGCTAGTTAATGCTATGCAGGATTCTGTTGAAGGTGTTGGGGTCAAATTTAGAAAGGTTTTGGAGTAGTTTAATGCTATTATTTTGTGATGGCTGATCAAGCTCGGATAGTATGGGTGGGGAAATGGTCACTAATATAGTTTGACATAGTGCCAGATGTTATAAATTTAGAAGGATATGAGACTTGAATCCAGTGTAGGATGGATGCCATATTAGTTGTGTTGTTGAACATAGTAGCAGTGGTAATAAGTTGGATGAAGTGAAATAGGTTTATGCTATTGGAAGATTGGTTGGAAGAGACAGAAGACCAATCAATCTTCATATCGCAGAGGATAATAGTTTCATTTTTTATACTGAAGGAAAGCCAAGATAAAATGCTCTCTAGAATTGAAATGTTATTTCCAGGAGGAATGTATAGGACTATGATACATAGCCTTTTTGAGTGGTTAATTTGAAGAAAAGAGATCAATATATCAGCATTTTGGAACTGAGGGATCTGGTCTTTGCATTGTGTAATACTGGGGGAGATGGGATAGATGAGGGCCATGCCACATCCTTATTTCTTTTGTTGATCTGCTCTAATAATGCTAAAGTTTGGTGGAAGAAGCTCTGAAACTTGAATGTGGGATTTTTGCCATGTTTCTGTGGATGCTAGGATGTCAGTTTTATTTTGGGAAAGCCAGGCATGCAATTCTGTTTTATTGCAGATACTTTGGAAATTGAGAGCAGTTATGTGAAGTGATTTAGGGCATTTAAAGAAGTTAGAATTTGTGAGATTGTTAGACTTGGCAGGTCCTGTACTGGGGTGGATGTCACCTGAACAGGTGAGAATAGAAAGAATATGAAAAGAATGATGAATGAGGTTAGACAATTTAGAGATAGTGTAGTGAAGGGAATGACAGTAGGAATTGTGTGAATAAATTAAGGTGTAGTTTGAAGAAAAAAGGTATAGCTTGGGGTACAGAATGGGACATGGGTGATAAAGGCAATGCTAATGTCTGACTAGGTATTTAGTGGAGTGCATGGATAGCAGGGGAAGAGTATAATTTAGGAGGCAGAGTAAGAGGGTTTAGTTCTGTGGCTTTGACTATGGTTATAAAGAGTAAAGAAAAAGGGATAAGGCATAAAGTTTGCTATCTGATGGGAGGCATTTGTGATGTGAGTAACTGGGGACAGGAAGTGAACTGAGTTGAAAGTAATAGATTGTGAGAGACAATAGGAAGGAGATTGGTTAATTGTGGAGGAGTGGTTAGAGACAGTAGGAAGGGGATTGGTTGAATTAAGAGAGGGGGTTGGTTAGAGTAGTATAGATTGGTTGAGTGTGATGGAGGTGTGGTTGGAGATAGTTGGAAGGGGATTGGATGAGTATAGGGAAGGGAGTGGTTAGAAGAGTATAAATATAATGAAAGTAGGGTGGGAGGGAATGGGGATAAGGTAGGGGAACAGAGTGAGCCCAAGTGTAGTAAAGGGCAAATGGAGCAGCCAGCCCCTTGCCCTGTTCTGGCTCAAAGAAATAGAAAAACAATAAGCAGGGTAAGGAAAAGAAAAAAATAAGTTAAGGAGGTGAAGGTACTACAGGGAGGAGGGCTAAAGATGCCAGTTGAGAAGTTAGGGTGGGTGAAGAGATGGGAAGAGAAAAATTAAGTTGATTTTCAGGGTATACAAAAAATAGTGAAGAGTAGCTAGTGATAGTACAAGTAAAGGGAAATATGGGGAGAGAGGGGAAAATGAGCTGGGAGGGGAGAGAAAAAGAATTAGGAGAGTGCCAGAATGGAAGTGGAGGAGGGTAGATAGGGCAGTATAGACTATGTAAGCTGAGAAGACAGAGTGAAGTGATATTCTGTGTGGAGATAGGGGTAACAATAAGTGAGAAAGGTTTAGGTGAGGTATAAGGGCACAGCAGTACAAGCACAGAGAGATAAATATAAGTTACAATTTAGGAGAAGGTAAAGGCACAGACACATACATTAATTGTACAGGGAAGTGGGGTCCAGAAGAGGATTCAAGCGTCCAACAGGTGTGAGCAGTAAAAGTGACATAGAGGTCTTATTGCTTAAGAGGAGCTTATCTGGGACCAAGGAGTCACCATGCACTGAGGGGGGGGGGTTGAAAGAGTGCTTAACATTAATTGTACAGGGAAATGGGGTCCAGAAGAGGATTCAAGCATCCAGTAGGTATGAGCAGTAAAAGTGGCACAGAGATCTTATTGCTTGAGAGGAGCTTATCTGGGAGCCAGGAGTCACTGTGCACTCAGGGGGGTGGGGGTTGAAAGAGTGCTTAACATTAATTGTACAGGGAATTGGGGTCCAGAAGAGGATTCAAACATCCAGTAGGTGTGAGCAGTAAAAGTGGCACAGAGATCTTATTGCTTGAGAGGAGCTTATCTGGGAGCCAGGAGCCACGGTGCACTGAGAGGAGTTGAGAGGAAGCTTAACATTAATTATACAGGGAAGTAGGGTCCAGAAGAGGATTCAAGCATCCAGTAGGTGTGAGCAGTAAAAGTGTCACAGAGGTCTTAGTTTTAATCACTATGTGCTGTATTAAATACTCACCTTTTAATTTATGCCTCTGAAATCTCATATGCTTAGTTTTTGATGCATTTATCAGCATATTATTCTTCTGTGCCTAAATGGTCAATTTAGTCAAGTTCTTATTCAGGCATGCCCTATGTGTAACACATGTAATCAGTTTACCCCATTTCAAGTAATTTGCATATGGACTATAGAACACCTCAGATGAAAAAGATAGATCTGAAAGGTACAATCTAATCAAGTATGGGAGTAGGAGGAAGCTCATGGGACACCCTGACTGTAATCTCGATTTTCACCTGTCCATTTGCTGTATAATACTTGCCCTCTCCTATTTGTAAGTCATGCAGCTATCCATCTTATCAAGAGTCCATCAATACCAAGTTTTTCTAATTGATCAATGCTTTGTGCAAGACCCTGTCAAATGCTAAAGTTATATCTATATAAATTACATCACAACACACATTTTCAAACATAGCTGTTATTATATTGTTATAGAATATCATGTTACAGGTGGTAATAGATCTATTTTCAACATATGCATGCTGATATATGGTTTAAAGTCCCACCCTTTCCAATTCTGACAATAACATATCCAACATTACCTTCTCAATTATCTTTCCATAACATAAAAGCATGCTTACGGGTATGTATGACTCTGGGTTTGTCCTAGTCCCCTTTCCCTTAAAGACTGGTTTAACAAGTGCATGTCTCCAATACTGAGGAATCTTCCCATATTTATACTACCTAGTAAATAATAGACATAATGGTACTGTAGGTTCTTGATGAAGTATTCACAGATCATTATTACTAATTCTGTCTCCTCCCTGTGCTTTATTTGGATCCAGTTTGCATAGTTCTTTTTCTATAAAATACAATTTGATTTCAGTATCTGAATTACCTGGATGTCACTAGGACAATTCATTACCCTCTTTGTGGAGTCAAACTGTTTTGTATAAGATTTTGTAAATATATTATAATCTGCTAAGTCTGAGAGTACATTTTAGAATCTATAAACGGGTTATCAGTTTGTATCTCTTTACTCCTTCCACATTTTGTGTATCTATAAAATGGCTTCCTATTATGCTCAATATCTTTATATAAAAGTTCTTAAACTTTTTTCTTGATCGTGTCTCATGCTATGTTTAATTTGTCTATGCAGCTTGCTTATTTCAGTTTTCAAAGTTGTAGTTCGATCTCTTTTCTATTTCTTATATTTTTTGTCTTTCACCTTAATCAAGTATCGTGTTCTTATGGAAAAGTATCTTCATGACGTTGTGTATATAAATCCTGATTTTAAACATTTTTTTTATTATTTTGCATTCAAATAATTTCTCTTTCAAAACTTTCCATATTCCTTCTGCAGTTTTTCCACTGAAGGCAACACTCCAATTAGTTTTATGTGGTGACAGTTTTGTTTCCATATAATCGGATATTAATCTTCTGTGCATTAGTTTAGATTTTAGTTTGGTAGAATTATCTAGGAACAAATTAACCTTTATAACCCCATCATCACTGCACATTAATGTGGTAAAACTTGACATGAAGTAATACTTTCTTTAGGGACACAAACAATGTATAGTATGTTCTTTTCCATAATATGCATTTTACAATCTGAAGCAATTGTAGTTCCTAAACATATGTTGTGAATAATTCCCTCACTAAGGGCTTTGAATCAATATTATTCTAGTCTGTTTTGGGTACATTTAAGTCCCCAGCCACTATTATTCCTTCCTCCTGTGTTATATGAAAGAAATGCATGAATTCCTGTAGGTCAATAACATTTGACTTTGCTGGTCTATATACTCCAGCAATTGTTATATGTTCCAGGGTTGTCTTTACTGTCACAATTACACAATCTAGAGTATTGGTGTTATCACTGAACATATAATAATCACAGGTCTCATAACTATCTTTAATCCCCTATCATAACTTCTCCAACTGATTTTTTTGTCAGAGTGTCTGTTACAGTAAAAACATTTAAACAATAAAATCATTGTTTACCCTGTCAGAACTGGTTTCCAGTCATTGTTCTTTAACCATATTTCAGGAAAAAAAGCAACATCAACCTTGTGGGAATGTAGCACATTCTCCAATAAAAAAAATATTATAAATGCTCCTAGTATTAACAACTATCAGGGATACATCAAATGTTGCTAAATGTAAACTGTTAAATTTTCAACTTGATAAAAATCCTGTCTTATGTTTGTCAAATATTGCACAAAATCTGGTGCAAAAATTCTCTTCCATGATCTTCACAAATGCACACCATCCTGTGTGAACACATATGTGCCCAAAATTAGGCTCGCATGCTCTACACATTTCCATTTTTTTTAAATGCTGCATTTTTTCATAAAAGGATTTACAAAAAATATATATTTTCATGCACAGTGACCTGACTCTCCTTTCTATATGAGATTTGTGAAAAACATGTCCTAACACATCTATAAGCTATGCTGTCTAAGATGGCTGTAAGTTCCCTACTAAATGTCAGAAAGTTCTTGCGGATGAGATCATTTTTACCGACATGAATGAAAACAGATCCATACTTCCTTAATTAAGACATTCTAACGCTTGTCTCGCATCCTCTGTTTTTGATCCTGGCAAGTATAACACTATTCAATGTTCATTATCATCCCTACAAATGTAAGTATCAGTTCCATTAATAATTGCATTTCCAGTTACAAGAATATATTTTCTGTCCAGATCTGAAGAATCTTCATCTTCTAATTTAATAATATCTGCTGTATCAATTGTCACCATTAGTTTTATTAATCCTGCTGTTTTCATTGCTTAATATACTTGTAAGCCTCCACCTGGCTTTGTACATCCACAGCTTGAGCCATATTGTCAACATCTACCTTTCTCCTCTTTTTTTATAGTAATGGTCTTCAATCCCTTCATGTTCAATTTTGAATTCTTCTTTTTCAACTGCCCCTTGCATATTTTTCAAAGCTCCTCTTTTGGAAAAAAAATGATGTATTTTTCTGTAGACTGAAGGTTTTCAGATAGAAATAAATTATTGTCTGTAATCTGCATATTACATAACAAAGCAATGTCCTTTCTAGTGTATATTCTCTTTACTTTACAGACATTTATCAGTTTTTCTTCCTTATTTGTTGTAAACTTCTTCCTTTCTTTCTTTTTTATTTTCTTCAATACACTCTAAATCCTCAGACTGCTGAATACTTGTATCCAGAATGCCAAAGTTGTCAGTGGTATTATCTTGTTCAAAGGGTTGAAAGATCTTTACCAATAATAGACACTTCCCTTCTTAAATGTGTTCCATTTGCTGTTTGCCTAACATAATTAATATTATTAGACCAGCCAGTAATTTATGTAACAACAGTTCTGTAAGCTGTGCTAATTGCACAAGTGCAATTGTCATCAGTAAGTCTAGATTTAATGCTAGTAACCAACTTTTGATATGACGAACACAGATCACCAGTGTTATCAAGTGTTATCTTTCAATATAAATAGCGTTTAGTACACTGTAGCAGAAAATCATTAATGGCATACGTATTTAAGGAATCCATATTCAGCTTCAAATGAATAAAGAATTCTAAAAGAAAAGTACAATCAAAATCAGTTACCACAGATTTCAAAGAGAATTTAAATTAACTGCTATGACAAAAATCACACAAACCTATACGACTAAATATTAAATTAAGTTCAGTAAAGTTGTTGCTCTGACTGTACAAGTTAATGAAAGTCATACAAAAGTTCAGTGAAAATTAAGTTAAAACAACAAAGTATAAATCAAAGTAAATTTTCTTGTCTACAAGCTATCCCTCCTTTCCTACAAACAGTGAAAGCGGTAGTAAAAAAATAAAATATGAATTCAAATAAAAACTTCTAACAGGCTGCTGCACAGTCAATGACAAACCAAGACAGGATTGTTAAGCTAAGCTCTAGAATAAGGTAATGTACTCCCCCCACTCCAGCAATGCATTAAAGTGTACTCAGTCATATGCTTAAATCATTACTTCATGTCAATGAAGTAAGCATTGCCATTTTCTGTCTGTGTATCCATGTTTCTAAACCTTTTCTTAGAATCTAGTACTTGATAGCAAAATACAAAAAAAAGTATGAATAAATTCATAGGGTATGTACATATGTATATGTGACAGCTGACATTTTACAGCAAAACAAAAGGTTTGTGCATGTGAAGAGGCATGATTATAGTCAAAAATAAGGTGCAAACCATTACATTGTTTTATGATTCTTACATAGCCTTATATCACTTTTGGAGATTGTGCACACACACACACACACACACACACACACACACACACACACACACACACACACACACACACACACACACACACACACACACACCTATAAGCCATTCAATCATAATTTTTTTAGCTCACCATTTACCAGAAATTAAATATTAAGCATAGTAAGTCCCCTAACCCCACCCTTAATTATATATACCAATGCCACTGTCATATCACAGTGGATAAAATGGCAAAAACCCTTCAAAAGGTGCTTCTCTGGCTCATACAGTATAACGCATTATGGTGAAATGCATGGGAATATTACATTTCTAAACTAAAGTCACACATCCACTAATGCAGCGACGAGCTGTAACTCTCTCTCTCTCTCTATATATATATATATATATGTGTGTGTGTGTGTGTGTGTGTGTGTGTGTGTGTATCTATCTATCTATCTATATATATTTGTTGTGAGGGGTCTATATTAGATCTCCGAACTTTCAAAATATCAAGTGTTCTAATATCGAACCCTATTAATCGAAAATTTAAAACATCGAACATACAGAACATCAAATTTTTTCCTAGGGAAATAATTTGCTGTTCCAAAACACATACACACAACACAAGCACACCAAACAGCAATACACACACATACACCTAAACTCTTACACCTAACCCTACACTAAACTATACATACACCACTAACTATCCACTTACCTTAACCCAAACCCTAACCCTAAGGTCCGTCACTATCACACAGTCACCTCACCTGCGCCCTAACCCTAACTCACCTCCCCCGCCCAAACCCTCACATCCACACAATCGTACACCTCCCTGACCCGCACCCTAACCCTAACCCGCCCTGACCCTAACATCCACACAATCGCACATTTACCTGAACCCGACCCATAACTTTCCACCACAGAGTTGAAAATACCAAAGCAACAGAAACAGACAACCAAATTCTTTCCCCAAGGAAAAAATTCAGTTTTCTGTTTCTTTGATATTTTCAGCATTCGCTGAAAATGGGTCGATATTAGAACACTCGAAATTTTGAAAGTTCAGTGTTCTAATATAGACCCGTGTGTATGTGTGTGTGTGTGTGTGTGTGTGTGTGTGTGTGTGTGTGTGTGTGTGTGTGTGTGTGTAGATAAAAACATAAGCACTACACACATACATACATGTATATCTACTCTTAAATAAAACTTTGCAGGCAATTTTGTTTCTAGAAATTCTGAGATAACTTCTTTTGATATACTATTATTGTCTTCTTATTAACTTGAAGTATGAGGTGAGAATACAAGTTCTGCTATTTTTCTGTAATGAAATGTAAATCTATAATATATCTACTGAGTTTTTCATATCACTACTGCTGCATACTTTATATACTATATCATTTTTGTCTATGCCTAACATACCTGTTAACCTCTCAGCGCAAAAGGCTGGGCAAAGCCAGAAATAATGGAGGGATAATGCTCCAAAAATAAGGACAGATTTTAAATATTGCCCTTATAAACTTAGAAAGTTGCTAGAATTACAGATTTTGTATTATTTTATATCTTCTGGAGGATATGAAGTCAGAAACTCAAAAATCCATCATTATTTAGTATTATTAGTGACTTCAATCCTCAGTGATTTGTCAGAAAACCACTAATTTTATGAGGAACAGACCAAAAATAAGAGATAAAAATCTGGACATTCTGCAAAATTTGGATAGTTGAGAGATATGATGGCTAATGACTTGGGTCATGGCTGAAAAGGATCCTTGGACCTAGGGCCTCTTTCACCTCTCCTCTGCAGACAGCAGTCCAGTCTTTTCCGGAAGAGAACAATGATCTCTGATTTAGTAGTGAACCACTCAAGTACATGCCAGAAATCACAGTCATATGAGGCCAAGAGGACAATATCATCTGCAAACAGAGACACCACCTTAACTTCCCTAAACTGGCTACTCCCATATATTCATTAGCCTATCTATGGAAATCATTAACAGCAGGGAAGGCATAGCACCCCCTTGATGGGTTTCTATGCCCACCTAGAACACATTCAACTAAACATCAAGAATGTGGACATTTTCATTCCACAAATACATGGGCTACATGATAGGCAATTACAGCCCTAGAATGAGATATTGTACTCCCCCCAACAATGCATTCCAGTGCACTCAGTTATATACTTTTTCCAAGACAAATAAAAAGCATGTAGAAATGACTGGCAAACATCCCTGTCTTCTCATCCTGCACTGAAGCTTCTTTTAGGCATTCCTCGAATACCCTCACAACTTATTTGCATTTTCCAGGACTGCCCAACTCCTGTTCTGGCCATCTGATCCACCTCAGCACTAAATGATCAGTTGACATCTCAGCATCATCCTTGACCAGCATCCAGAACATATAACCTCAGTTCTGATAACTTAAACTACAGTCTATCCAGCAAACCTTCAGTCAAAGGTACTCTTTTACCAAGTGCACTAATCAGCGATGTGTTCAGACATGATACTGTATATGTGATGGACAATCCATAACTAGCACAGAAATCCAACAACAACTCACTAGTCAAGTGTGTATCAGTAAGCTGTATTTCCCAAATATTTCCACCAACCTCTGTGGAACACTGACATCTTCTATTAGGACTACCAAGTTGTTAGATGGTAGCCTTTCTAGAACCATACCTGTGATCTTCAAGAAGACTAAATATGTGTGTGGGGGTGGGGGGGGGGGCAAGATGGCCAACTGAGAGCAATGAATTTTGAGAGCTCCATAAACTAGTATAATAATATAGGAACATTTTATTATTTTCAAGTTTAAAACATCAGAAAGCTATAGATAAACTACTAAACTATATAAATATCAATTTTGGTGGAGATATACAAAAATTTTCCTGTCAAATAACTTGGAGATATATTGAGTCACTAAATATGAACAACTCAAGAAATTCTCATCCAGATGCTGCTTTGAAAAAAGAACTCCAATTGATGACATCTGCCTTACAGGAACTATCTTTGAAGATGGATGGCTTTAAAAATGATTTAGATGATTCTCAAAAACAGACTGATACTCTTAAGGAACTATTACAGCAACACCATACAAAAAAAAACAAAACAAATATAGAGACTTCTCTAAATGATATTGAAGGGAGACTCAAAGAGGAAGAATTCCAAACATAATTTCTGCTTAAACAGAATACATGGCTGCTTAACAAAATAGACGACTTAGAAAACAGGGAAAGGAGAAACAACATAAGGATCTTTAGTCTGCCTGAAAACACTGAAGGAGAAGACATTATTTCATTCTTAACAACCTGGATTCCTGAATTTTTAGACTTGAAAGAGGGACTTTCATTTGGAATTGAAAGGTCACATAGAGCACTGAGGAAACCTGCTTCTAACTCAACAAATACTCCACCTAGATCCATAGTTATACAATTTCTTTCATTTCTGGACAAGGAACTAATATTAAAATCTGCTTGAAGAAATGAAAGCCTGATACGGTTTGACAATGATTGTTCTTCCAGAACACTAGAACAAAGGAAAAAAGTCTGACCAATAATAAAAATGTTAAAACCAAACAACATTAAAGCACAGCTGGTCTTTCCAGCCAAGATAAAAATAATTTTTGCCAATGAGATGAGAACCTTTAATGACTTAGAAGAAGCTACTATATTCATCAAAAACAACAACATAGTGTCTATCCCAGAAGAAATGGAATGGATGGCCCCTACTCTTAAAAGAATAAAAGAAACAAATCATTGGACAGATGCTAGAAAGAAGAAACAGAAAGCTGACTCTAAGATAGCTGTCCCAAAAAAATAACTCTTACAACTACATCTCTCAAAGTATCAACTGATATGGTACATCACTTGTCATCTGTTTTTATTTTTTTTAAAAAAGGAGGATTTCTTAAACAACTGAGAAACAGTAATGATTTATTCAGAATGTTCAGAGAGTCCAGTAATTCTTCACAAACAAAGGTAGGTCAAGATGGGTTACTATTTACATTATATATAAGCCAAACAAAGCAACATATAATATAAAAATAGAAGTTTCTATTCCCCTACTTGAACTCAATGAATACTTATCTTCTTCATTTTTCATTGATTTTACTTATAATAATTTAAGTAATTAATTAACTAATTCAACAAGGTACCATTCATCAGAGTTCAGACTCAAATGTAACAAATTAACATCATATATAATAGCAGTAGCAGTAGAGAGTTTTGAAAAAAATGTTGTCATGGAGACTAATGCCTTCTTTAGTTAAAGTATGATTTAGAAATGTCATGTATATCCTGGTTAAATAATAGTAGCAAGCTATTAGTACAAATGTCATCATTATTCTGTCTAAATATAGTTAATATCAATTATGGCAGGTATCACAGCTACGAGTGCTGTTTGATCAATCCTGATATGGTATGTATGGATGCAGCTGTGTCTGGCAGCTAGTACAAATGTCATTATTCTGTCTAAACATAGTTAATATCATATATGGCAGGTATCATTGCTTTGAGTGCTGTTTGATCAGTCCTGATATGGTGTGCGTGGATGCAGCCATGTCTGGCAGCTAGTACAAATGTCATTATTATTATTCTGTCTAAACATGGTTAATATCAATTATGGCAGGTATCATAGCTTTGAGTACTGTTTGATTAAGCCTGACATGGTGTGTGTGGATCCAGCTGTGTCTGGCAGCTGTTGTAAGTTGCCATTTTCATTTCTGGGAAGTTGTGGCTTGTGGCTTGTTATTGAGGTTTACTGATGCTTGTGTATTAGGAAGAGACATTTGGTGTTTTAGCCTGGATCCAGGGAAAGGGGGTGGATAAAACTATGATTTGGGATATTTTGACAAGAATAGTTTGTTTATACATCTGTTGAGTGAGAGGTGGGAAGGCTGGAAGAATGTGTTATTGCTTGTTGTGGCAGCTTGTTAGGAGTTTTTTTTTTTTATCTGTTTGATCTCCATTCTTTTCCTGTCTGCTGCCTTGCTGAAAGGGAGGACATTTAGGCTTGAAGTTGCAGTGAAGTGAAGCTTTGCTTCAGGTGCATTGCGAGCCTCTGGTATGCAGTACACAGACACACTAACAAAAACAGATGCTCCAGGGTTGCTATGGCAACAGAGACAGAATGACGATAATGCTTAACAGCTCTGAGGAGCCTCCAAGATGATTCTCGGCAATTAAGTTTTTGGTTTTAAAGAAAAAAGAAATATATATATATATATATATATATATATATGTATAATCAAAGGGCTGTTTTAAACCACATGTACACATATTGATGGTCTCCCAACACTTCGTTTAGCTCATTATGTTGATTCTTGATAAAAAAAAATAATAAATAAAAAATAATAAGTACAATTTTATATTTAAAATGTATTTTGGTCCAAACACATTAAGGACTTACATAAGAGTGGAAGTCTGAGTTGTTGTGAAAGACTAAGAGCACTTAATCTTGTGCGGTACCCTTTGCAGTGGTCTTGGAGATGAGCTTGCTCGGATGTGTTGGGCATATGGGGATAGCTGATTTAAGGGGTGTTTGGGGTTGCCAGGAAGTGCTAGAGATTCATCGGATTTCCTTTGTGGAAATATCTGTGGGAAAGGAAGGTGTGTTGAGTGGTTCACTGGCAGAGTGGCCACTGCATGGAACAGGACAAATATTGGTTTGGATATTTTAAGAACAACCTGGAAACACACCACATGAACTAGTAAATGGTATTCTGGCAAAACTGGATGGGCATTGTTGCCCGTGCTTGAAGTACTGATATGTGTGTATGTAAGGATGGAAATAAACTTATAACAAATAAGAAACTAGAAGGGTCTCATACTTTAAAGTCTATGGACTGTACAAACATGCTTGGAAGGAGCTAATAATAAGAATAAGCATTACAGCTTGTGGTCTCTTAAATAACTAAGCAATAGCCAAAAAAAAATACACACAATAGTTATATAATGTACGATTTTAGTAAATCTAGACATAAAATATATAATCATCATAGAAGATGAAGCAGTCTGCTGAATTTAGATATTATAGACAGGATTTAATAACATGGGCTTGTGTATAATAACACTACTGTCTTAACTTGTCAAAAATGGCATGCACTATATTGAACATCAAGCTGAAGCATGATGATTTTCTTATAAGTACATATGCATAACAAGCCATGTAACTGCTTTAACTTGAATTGCAGATTTTGTAACCCATCTTGACCATATATAATACTTAAGCGGTTACCGAGGTAACTAATGTTTTATACATGACATCAAACTGATGAAGTTGTTCAAGAGAAACAATAGAAGCCTGAAATTGAAATGTCACAGAATGTAGCAATCATATTCTGAACAAATAGTATTAAATTGACAATAGACACTCAATTTAATAACATGGGCTTGTGTATAATAACACTACTGTTTAACTTGTCATAAATGACATACACTATATTGAACATCAAGGGGAAGCATGATGATTTTCTCATATAAGTACATGTGCATCACAAGTCATATAATTGCTTTAACTTGAATTGTGGTTTTGTAACCCATCTTGACCATACATAATACTTAAGCTGTTACCAAGGTAACTAATGTTTTATACATTACATCAAACTGACAAAGCTGTTTAAGGGAAACAATGGAAGCCTGAACTAGGAATGTCACAGAATGTAACAATCACATTCTGAACAAATAGTATTAAATTGACAATAATCACTCAGTTTAACCTTTGCTGATTTTACAAAATAGAATGTTGCCATTTAAATCTAAAAACTTTTAGTATGTGCCATAAAATGGCAATTTATGAATATGGAAAGGGAACTTGTAATCATTAATCACAATAAGTGAATTTGTTGTTTTTAACCTATAATTTCACTCATTTTATCATAAGAAATGACAGATATGAAAATCCTTATGTGTAGGAAATGTGGGAAAGAGGGATGCACTGATAATTAAAATGCACTAACTTTCATCAATGTTTACATAAAACAAACTTGATGCTTTAAGTAAATTAGCAACAAACAAAGTGATTAATTAAATGCTGGCAAAAAATGAAATATAACTTCTGATATATCCAGTAAAATACATTGTATTATAAACATTAGGTATGAATATTATTGCCATCTATTTATATTAAGTAATAAGTTTTGAAATACTTCATCAGTAAGGGTGAATATGTTAAATAACTGTGTGCTATAATCTTTTACTGAGGTCTTATATATGATACATCCTACTTTACTATGATTGAATTGCTTGTCATCTATCTTCCATGTAAATTTTAATTGCTTATACAATAAGTAGACATTTACATTGCATTAGAATTCTGTGTTTTCTATAATAGTACTATATCTGTTCAAAATAATGTAAATATTGTTTAATCCTATTACAAATATTCTCCATATGATAATTCAATTTATGGAGCTCAGATGTTCTGGATTGTCAGATTATGAGTGATAATCTGATGGATTTAGGTTTATCCATCGGATTAGGAATGATTTTCAATCCATGGCTAGTGCGGATTTTAGTTTTGTTAACATTTATTAATTTAAATTTGTTATTTCACAAAAACATTTTTAGTATGCCTGACCAAAACATTACTTTATTGGGAAATACTCAAAGTATAAAACTGATAATTTCCTTTAAAAGCTCAAACATATACTTTATAGTTATGAGAGGAAAATGTTTAATAGTCACAATAAAACAAAAAATACATAGTCTAAATAACCTAAAATGGATTTAACTTTATTATCTTTAAATACCAATGGCTTAAACAATCCTAGCAAGAAATCAAATCTACTGAAATATCTGAAACTGAACAAAGCACAAATTATCTTCCTTCAAGTAACTCATTTCAAAACAAATGACAATTACAAATGGAATCCTAAGGAATATATGATATTGGCACAATCCACATATAAGACAAAGACAAAAGGAGTAACAATTTTATGGAAAACAAATGTGATTAACCCAGAAATCATTTATAAATTTGAAGATAAAGAAGGCCTTATGGCATTAGTAATAGTTAAATATAATAACCGAATATGGACCTCAGCCAATCTACACTGGTTCCCAGGCATTGGAACAGGAACTGTTAAAAAACGCTTGGATTTCATTTCCAATAATTATAAAAGCAACTTAATATTAGGAGGAGATTTTAACTGTATATTTGATATTTCTGAAACTACAAATAAAAGACCGCTGTGTACATCTGCTGTATCAAAAGCTTTTAAAAAGTGGGTAGAATAATTTCATCTTGTAGATACTTTCAAATTTAAAGAAGATAAATCTTTGTTGTTTTCCCATCAAGATCACAGATTTGGTACCCAAACTAGAATAGATAAAATATTTGCTGCCCATGAATTACACTCTAAAATCATTAATTTCTCCATCACTCCCTGCCCCTTTTCAGACCACAATTCAGTTCTTCTTAGATATTAATTACACCACAGAGATAAATAAAATAATGATATGGGACTCATTAAAAGTTTACATATATGGTAAAACCCTAGCTTGGTATAAAAAAAACAGAGAATGGGATTCTGAATTATTAGATCTACAATCCAAACTTTTGTCAGTAAAAACTGAAAAAAAATCAAAATCATTTAGAGATGAAAAAGAAAGTAGAAGTATTAAATAATAAACACAACAAAATTATAACACATAAAAACAGAATGAAAATACCACTATCCAAAACAATAAATAATGATCAAACTGGATTTATATATCATAGACACACACATAACAGTATTAAAAGGATAATTTCTCTTATAGATTATGCTAATAGAGAAAATAAAGAAACAGTCATAATTGGCTTAGATATAGAGAAAGCCTTTGATTCCCTAAATTGGGACTATTTATTCAAAATCCTAATGCTATTTGAATTTCCTGCATCCTTCGTTCATCTCCTAAAGAATATATATATAGAAATAATTTGGCGTATGTCAAGTTAGGTCCTTTTACCTCTGAATCTATACATATAACAAAAGGCACTAAACAAGGATGTCCCATGTCACTGATTCTATTTGCTCTGGCTATTGAAATATTGGCAGATTTAATTCATAACACTATAAAAATCAAGGGAATAGATGTTTATGAACAATACAATTCTAAAGTAATGCTATTTGCTGATGACAAATGGCAATGCTCAGATCTGCTCTGAGTTACAACAGAATGGCATTAAATATACTTATCCGAAGGCTACTGCCAATATCCTGGCAGATCGATTTAGTGCCAACTTCACCCCCTCTCACCCCCTAAAGGGCCCATCTCAATACCAAAATATTGCCAAATTCCGGTAATCATGGCCACACAGGTAGAAACTGCACTCTCCAAAGCTAAGAATACAGCATTCATGGGACCAGATGACATCCCGGGTTGTGTACTACATGAATTTACAAAATGAACTGACACCTCACCTAAGTGTCATATTTAATCATAGCCTCACCTCAGGCTTCATGCCCACTGAATGGTGCACAGCTACAGTTATCCCACTCCACAAGGGGTGATCCACCTTGGATCCCGAGAACTACCTTCCCATCAGTCTGATGAGCCTGATTTGCAAGGGCATGGAATGCATTATCATGGAACTTATAAACAAAGACATTGGCAACCTTCAAACACTGGACCTCACCCAGTTTGGGTTTTTGAAGGGCCGATCTTGTCTCCTGAACCTGATTGACTTCTTTGAATCAGTCTCCAGAGCTGTGGACGAGGGTAAGGCGGACCTAGCCAAGGCCTTCAACACCATCCCCTACTCTGGAATCATAGATAAGCTTACTAAGCTGGGCATAAATCCCTATGTCACACGATGGGTTGCCAACTGGCTTACTGACAGAATCCAGACTGTAAAAGTAGCCAATTCCAAATCCAGCTCCAGACAGGTGACGAGTGGAGTACCTCAGGGTTCAGTCCTGGGACTGCTCTTGTTTGGCATCTACTTCTCTGAAGTACAGGCCAACACTAAGGGACTCTGGCTAAGAAAGTTTCCAGATGACTGTAAACTGAGAGCCATTATTGAATCCCCAAATGATGTGGCCTTACAGAAACAGATACTTGGTGCCAGAGCTATGGGCTCAAGCTTAATGTCAAGAAATGTATAGTTATCCCCTTTGGGAAAAAACATGTACCCATGAATTACCACATAGGTGGCAGTACACTAAACACTGAAAGTGTGATGAGAGACTTAGGGACACAGGTGGATAGTGCTATCATCTTTGATAACCACATCACCACAACAGTCAGGAAATCCTTCTATGTGGCACATCTCATCACTAAGGGCTTTTCATCCAGAAAAAAGGAGGTCATTGTTCCACTGTACTCATCCCTCATTAGACCCATTTTAGAGTACAATGCCCTGTTTGGTATGCACCTCACAAGACATCTGCAACAGCTGGAAAGGACGCAGAAATACCTCACTAAAAGAATCACAGGCCTAAAGCAGATGCCCTATGTTGACCATCTAAAAACCTCCAGCTATACTCTGTGGCATATTGTCTACTCAGAGGTGATCTCTGCTTAACATACAAGGCCATGTCAAACCCTGAGCTGTTGGACATGCTCCACTTAAAAAAATTCCAATCCCTCAGAGCCACATGCTCCAGGGATCTAAATCATGTCATCACAATGAACAAAATATGCTGGAGGGATAGGTTCCTGACCCAGAGACTCCTCATACTCTGGAATAGACTGCCCATACATGTCAAGCAGAGCGCCTCCTTGGCCCTCTTCAAAAGGAACCTTGATGACTGGATGGGAGATAGGAAATTCACCCTGGGGATCATGTCAGTCACCCTGCTAGACAGGGGTCCAAGGAAGTAAATATTGTGGGAAGAAATATCCAGGGAATTGTTATGGCTAGGCTGGTATAGGCCCTAGGGCCGATAGCCTAGTACCAACCTATGAACCTATGAACATTATCTAATATAAAAGAAACATTAGAAGAATTAGATATATTAATTGACAAATTTCACATGACTTCAGGACTGCATTTCAATAAATCTAAATTATATTTTTCAATTTCCTGTGCAAGCTCTGGCTCCTTCCCCTGCACTGAGGTGACATTTCAAATTCTAAGAGCCCTTTTCCATGGCTAGAATCTAGTCCTTCATAATCTGTCTTGCTACTGCCTGCCACAAACATGGTTTCACACCTGACTGTCACTCTTCATTTTTTAAGAGATAAGCCCACATACAAACACACAGCTTTTTGGTGGCTGATTGATCACTTGGCTATATGGGTCACTTGGCCACCAGGGTCTTGCCAGCAAACACCACCAGCAGTCTTAACTCAAGAAGTTAATCCCAGTCTTCTTTTCTGAGTAATATTCTTTGATTTTTTTAGCCAATGCTGGAGCCATCCTTCAGGGTTTAGTTTGCTGTTCACCCAGTTGCCTGTTTTAGCCTAGTCTGTTAAAAGTGATCCTATTAGAACCACAGATTTAAACCAGCAAAGCCCTAAGAATCACTGAGGTGTTGTAGCTTCTCCACCATGAGAAGGTCGTGATCCACAGGCAGTGATGACTTCAGCACTGTCCTATTACACAGCTTTAACTACCTCATTCAGATATTAGTGTGTGCAAATGCATGTTACAGGTAGCACTTTGTGTTCAGCCGTAACTGGCTTAACTATATGTTATTTTCTCACTCTTAGTAAATATTAGGCTAAAGGCCTCATACTTTCAAAGAAATAAAGCACTAAATCATTAAATATTGTATTTTCTTTTGGAACTTTTCTCCATAGCCACTATTCTAAACAGGCTCTGCCCTTCTGAATTTTTTTTGTTATCAAAATCAAATAAACGTCCATCTGCAAAATGAATGTAGGGGTTCCATTTCTGCTCCTGTTTGTCAAACACCTGTAGATGTTTTACTTTATATCAATAAAAGTCAGACCTCTGTGCTCCTGTTATTATACCTGCAGTTGCAAACAGGACTGATGTTGGCAAAATAGTTAAGGTATTTACCTCACAAGCGCATGGTACAGGGGTTGATACTCACTTTAGTCATTGTCTGGTTACTGGAGAGAGATGCTATAATCTGCAAACTGATTGCCTAATATTTTAATGCAACAACTGGAGCATCTACAGAGGTTCCCCACAAAAGAATACAGAGTATAAACAACATGTCCTACACGGACCACCTCAAAGTCATATCTCTGTAATCGGTCTCCTACAGATTGCTGAAAGAAAATCTATGCCTGGCCTACAAAGAATCCTCTGATCCCACAAAATGGGCCTGTTGCACATCTGCAAAATAAATAGCTTAAGAGTTATTGGCTCTAGGGACCTAAATCTCATCTGCAACATAAATAGACCACATTAGAGGGACAGATATGTGTTTCAGAGACTACCTTTTCTCTGGAACTGGCTATCCATCCATATGAAACAGAGTTCTTCCCTAACCCAATCCAATTCAAGTATATCTTGAACCAGTGGATAGGGAATTGGATTACAGATGTGCAAAGGCTTAGCTAGGGTGGGAAGGCACAAAGTGTTGGGAGTGCGATCAGCCAATCCCAATACTTCTTTAATATAATACTGGCTTTTAAAAGCTAGTATTGCATTTGCAGTCATACCTGGATGCTGTAGCTCTCTGATCTAAAATGTAGCAACTGCTGCAGTTTGGTACAGCTTAAAAGTAAAAAAAATATATATTTTTTTAACTAATACCTGAGCACTGTGGCACTCCTTGGAGACAGGGTGTAAATTAGGAACTGTTTGCCGTATTTGTATCAAACAGTTTGCTACACTTTAAAAGAAGTTATGTTGAAGGAGGTTTACAGGCAAAGTAGAGAAACTGGATCTGAACTGCTGGCGCGGGGGGGGGGGAGGTCTTGCACCTCGCCATCTAGTTGGTGATGCAGTAAATGGAATGTCTTTTTTTTTTTTTTTTTTTTTTTTATGAAAGGGCTTGAGGGGGTTAAAGGAGTACAGCTAATTGTAATAAGCTGATCACTTACATTGTAGTGATTGGCTTATTACAGTGTAGTGTTTTTTTGTTGTTGTTCACTTGAAGATCTAAGGGAGTTGGGCACTTGTTCATTGTACTGGCCCGGAGCACTGGTTGAACAAGCTACACTTCTGGAGTGGTGGAGGAGACAGAGTGAAAGAAAAGCAGACACTCTTGGGGGAGCTTATAGTAATGCCATTTTGAAGCACAACTCATCTGCTCAAATAGGGCAGGCTCTGCTTTTTTGATTTAATATGATCCATAATTATGCACAAAATGCATGGTCCTGGATTGCTCAAAAATACAGTCTAAATTACCTAAATGGTCAGCTGAGCAACAACTATCCTGTATAAATAGTGAAAGTATCTATAATATAACACACAGACACTCCACTCACTCCCAGATATGCACAGATGGGCATACAAACATACAAACATGCACAGATAGTCAGATACTAACATAAAGACATGCAGCTGCATACACACATTTCTAGTGCTAGCAAACTCTGCATCTACGACTCTTCATCCATGCCAACCACCAATTATTTCAGGCAGTAGGCATTAAAGACACATGCACACACACAAACACACACACACACACACACACACACACACACACACACACACACACACACACACACACACACACACACACAAACATATACATATGCTCATAATAAGCACTCACACATAATCATATTAACTCACAAATAGATGTGTACACACACACATGGATGTGCACACATACACAAACACATGCATAAGCGCGCACACACACACACACACACACACACACACACACACACACACACACACACACACACACACACACACACACAATGCACTACCTACCTAGATGAACAATTGGAACCCCATTGGAATGCATAGACACATGCAGTTAAATTACCATGTAGAACTGCACATTTTGTGCACTGCTGTGTGTGGATTTTCCATGGTATGGATGTTTATGAATCACCATATTTAACAAGAATCCTTGCAGAGAACTGCATTGGGATGCCCATGGACCTAATTAGCATAAGCCATACCCACAAACTACTATATTTGCATGCTCCTTTGAATTACCTCACTGAATATCTGCTCTCCTGAATCAGTGAGGCGTCTATGAAATGGGAACTACTTATGCAGCTCTGTGTTCAGAGCAGACTGTGAATTCCAGCCAATGAGGTGTATACTACTGGAAAAGTGGCTGTGGGCTTCCTAAATATAAATCATTCCTTAATTGCTTACACATTGTCAGTCTTTAACTTGTTCTTAAAGTCTGCTGTGATAAGAAATTGAATGAAGAAGCAAACATGCGTATTTATCTTGTTAAGATCATGCTTGTTCAAATAATCCTGCCTCTCTCCTTTGCAGGCTTTACATCTACAGAAGTTATATAGCCTTTTTACCTGTGCACTTAGACGGTCCTAGTGACTCTTAGCTGACAACCGCCTACATCAAGAATCAGGCTGCTCTACTCTCATAAGCATTTCTTTTCCAGGATGCTGTCACTTGTCATTTTCCACATCTTTACATATCCTAGCAGTAATACATATCAGAAAATCTAGTTAAACACCTGGTTATTAATGTGTATTCACTTGGAATCATTTAATGACATAAAATCTGTTTTTGTCCGATATCATACAGTATAAAAATGAATGAGTTAATTCATTTTTTCCATCTGTAGAAACTCAAGTACAAAAAAAATAAATGCTGTTCACTGTCCAAGCCCATCTGAGTCATGCATAGAATTTGTTTATGCACATCAAAACATTTGCTGAACATAGATGATCGAACTGAATATTTTATTTTTCTTCTAAGAAAAAAAATGCATGTATTTCTTATCTCTGTTCTTTCTAGTGCTTACTGTTACTTTCTTAGCAAAGCTCTGTCTGTTCCACTAAAAGGCAACGACAGTATGATTTATGTCACTGACGCTTTGATTACAGTACCCCTGAGTGGCTGTAAGAACTGCCATCTGGTACCTATCAAGTAGCTATAACAGCTTTCTTTTAAATTGCTGTAAGGAGTTTCCTTTCTGGACACATGATCTGTAAACCCTTTGATCAGCTTCCTCACAGAACAAAGATGCTATTTTCTATGTCAGTATTTCATGTGTTTCCATTTCTTTTTTACTTGTGAATGTGTTTCCAGACTATGTGCTGTTTTCAGAAGGTACAGTTATGTAAGTAAATTTATCATAACAGTAGATGTTCAAATGATCACTGCTGCAGTAGCCTTAGGTTCATGGGTTATATCCTGCCAAGTATAAAACAGACATGAAGCTTCAAAGCTTCAGGGCACCGCTTACATGCTCCCAAACTGTCAGGCAGCTCAAACTGAGCTGACGAAGGCACATGCCTTTCAGAACTTTACTGCTGCTGAAGAGTACAATCCCTCTAAGGCTTTTAAGAGCCAACGGGCAGCTTGGTGCTGTTTCGTTTCAAGTTCCCTTTGGGGAAAAAACTTCCATTTTATAAATATTGTTTGTGTTTCATCGTTTTCTTTTTCAGGAAAGTTTTATTAATGGAAATGGAAATTAGATGGGAGGTGATAGGGTCTTCCAAGATTTGGTCTACCTCTGGAGAGTTCCTCATGTAGACCTCTTAGCCTTCTCTCCTGAACAATCAGCGGGTAAGATTCTGTTGGTAGCCACAGTCAGCAGTTTATTTTCTGTCTTCTGTTCTGTACCCAGTTATTTCTTATTAGAGTGATCTCTTCACAGTATCCAGACATTATTTTATACACCTATATTATGACCCCTCTGTCCTTTCTGGCCTCCAGAGCCCTAATTCTTTAAGGTTATTCTGATATCTCTCCACTCCATCTTATATGCGTCTCTGTTTAGTTTCCTCTGAATTCCTTCCAGCAGCCTAATGTCTCTTTCTTCAACCTTTCTCCAGAAGCATACTCAGTAATCAGGCTGCCATGTGACTAATGCTTGCCACAGTGGAAACAAAACATCTTTGTTTTGTTAATCAAACCACTGAAGTACACATCATAACAATTTGTTTGTTGCAGCTACAGCTGTTTCATAGTGCTTCTGATTAATTCAGTCCAGACGTGAGACGTGCTACCACATTATTCCCTACACTTCTGCCATGAATTCCACTAGTCCCTTATACTGTAAAGTGATTATGACACAAGTAGAAAACTTTATATTTCTTTTCATAAACCATACTTGCCATTTTTCTTCACACCTATGTAATCTTTCCACATATTTCTGCAGTATAAATTAGACAAAGCTGTGGCAAAAAAGCAAGCAGGAATTGGGATGAAGTCACCATAAATAAACATTTAATTATAACAAAAGTTAATATTCACACAAAGATAAAACAATCAACACAACAGAAACACACACAGTCTCAAACTGGTAGCATGAAGCTGTGTCCTTCTTCGGGTATAATCAATACGAAGCAGAACAGCAATATTTAAAGTAACTCCACTTACAAAATACTAACGAAATGCAAACAATCGATTACTAAAGCATTCAGTCAGCTATTCCAGCACATTGTGTGGTACAAAAATTACTGCATATAGTCAGCAATAAAAACTAGGGTTTAGTTAGAACAAAGTATGACATGACTGCTCAGTGATAAATAACAAGGTGAAGTCAATGTAACATATTCCAATCAGGATTAGGCATGCATGAGTGTCTGCATACAGTCATGCATAATGAATCTACACAGTGGAAATAACAGTAAACATGCAAGTGCACCAACCATGCCATGAGTGACCTCATGACCTATGGGCAACAACGTGCAGGTGGCATATCCAATGCTTGGATCCACATCTGCTACATGGGCACAGCAGGTAGCCCATACTAGGGCACCATAGTAAAACTCCAACTCATTTTATCAAATAAATGTGAAGAGGATGTGGGGATAGACTAGTCAAAAATGGGGACAAATATACAGAAATACAAAGGACAGGGAAGAGCTGTACGGAGGGAGAAGGATATACTTTTTCTAGGGAATAAGTATCCATTTTCTTTTAAAAAGGCTATGGGAGAGTAACAAGGAGAAGGCATAGCTAGGAAGCAGAGTAAGGGTAAGGAAGCAAGGGTAGAGAGAATGCAGATGAGGACTGATGAGGGCAATGACACAAAAGGATGTCATGAGTGGAAAGGTACAGAGTGATGGATGAAAACTAGTGATGTGGAGAACTGTACTGCAGGCAATGAGCACTGATACAAATGGTTGGGGAATACCATCATGGGTGTGACAACCCACCACTGCCAACTAGTAATCAAGTAGCGTCAATCCTCACAACTGTCAACAGTGGGGGACTTTCACTCGGAGGTTAACAGGTACACACACAGTTTTTCCAGATGCAGCTCTCTGCATCAAGTGCAATTTCCCTTAAGAGCACTCAGAGATCACAGTCAGTCTTGGGCTGGTTTCTCCTTCTTTCTTCAGATCCCCAGTAAGACTATCCACTGACACAGCTATAGAGTTGAGATCTCAGCTGAGTGAACAAGCCAAGACCTCCAGCACCCTCTCTGTCCAACCAGTGTTTTGTGTCCCTGCCCAAGTAGCTGACACACACGCTCTTTGATGTTTGGTTTACACACACACACACACACACACACACACACACACACACACACACACACACACACACACACACACACACATGGGAAAGGCTAGCACAGGTTTACTAGCTATGCCCCGTTCTGCCCAGACTGTAAGGTAGTTTTCTCTGCCAACAGTCACTCTTTATCAGCTACTTTAGGGCCCTTAACAAAGGGTGTCTATTCTTATTGTGTAATATTAATATTAATACAAATGGTAGTTTGACCAAGGGCAAGGCTATTAGGAGTGGCCCATACAGCGTCACCAAATAAATATACAAGCACTCTCAAAACCTAAATATCTCTACACAGATCTGTCACAGTGAAAGGTTTAAATATATTTAATAATAAACAAAATAACAAGACAATACTAAATATATATTCACAGTAACATCAGAGTTCAAAACCACAGGAAATATTTAAAATAACATTGTGGGACAGGCTCACACAAATAAAGAAAAACATTTAAGCTTCACTATATTCCTGACTGAATCTAAGAGAATTATACTATTCCCTAGCAACTTGCTATTAGAGCAAGGCAAATGATGTGGTGAATAGTTCTTTTTGCCAGGTCCAAGACAGAATGATGAATGCTCTGTCTCACTAAGAGACTTCTCAAAATAACATCTAAAATATTACTGCTGAGATAGCTTGCAGGATGACATAATTTCTGGTCATCCGACTTCTAGTTCTCATGGAAACCCCCATTGCTGTCAGCTGGTAGTATTTAGCATCTACCTGTAAAAATACATAGAAATGGATTTTGCTCAGATCTTTGGCAGATGTTGGAAGTTATAAAAGAATTGTTCATGCTTCATGCTTCCAGACTAGCAACTAGTTCACTCCAAAGACAATACAGAAAGCTTCCTAGTACAGACTTTGTGAATCTAGCTGCATTGAAAACTTGAGAGATAGCTTCTTTATGGCATAGCCTGTACAGTGATTTAATTTCAAATATTTTTCTAAAGTTTGCTGGACTGATGTTAACCTCCTGTATTGCAGTTTCGACTGTTAAAATAAATACATTTAAACAGTTACAATAGTGCGTGTATATTTCTGTTCTCTTACAGTAGGGCACACTGTGTATACATCTTAAACACAGCACTTTATAAATACATTTTCAACACAAACATCTGCACAGAGCAGTTTGATAGACACATGACATACAGTTCTAATACATTTGCAACACAAGTCGCTTGTATACATTGGTTTGATATCCACAGATGACATATAATTATTTACAAAATTCCAGCTTGCTGTGCTGGCAGTACCTCCTTTTGTCACAATGAGAAATAGGGACAGTTAATGAAAGCATGTCAAATGTGTCTAGGGGGAATTCAGCACAACATCAGTCACCTCTGTGACTGACCTAATGGAAACCTCACCTCTGATGGTCACATAGTCAGGGCTGCCCTTTAGCGCAACTGTAGAAGCTTTATGAAATGGTGTTCTAAGGTGCCATTGCAAGCACCCAGCTCTGGTCCACCTTGGTCTTCATCAGCCACCGAACTTTCCAAAAGTTGACCTAGGAGGGCTTGCCTTTACCAATATCATGTGAGGAGCCATTGCTCTTCCCTCTATAGTTAACAACAGAGGCCACCACTAAGCCCGGCAGATCAACTTCCACAGGGTGACTCTTGCCACCATGGAAAAAGGAAAGCTTGAGGAGTACTTACAACCCAGCCATAGACATGGTGGCAGTGCAGATTGTGGCAGCTGATGCCTCAATTCTGTCTGTGATACTGCTGACTCTGTAGAAAAAAATAATGAAGAACACAAAACAATAATGCAAACGGTGAATAAAATCAGAAAAAAAGATATAAATACAACAGATTATTATTGCATGATACATTTAAATAAAATAATGCATACCTGCCAGCAATACACTGTACTTATCCCACTGCCTGGAAAACTTGCCCTGCCTTCTCTGGCAGGTGATCCTATTTTCTTTTATCCCTGTGGTGCTGAAAAACAAAACCAATAGTAATGAGTACTGCAAATCCATTATAAGAGATGACAATTACAGCTACAGGTGCTATACCTACTGTAAAGTGCCAGTCTAAGAATAGAACCTGTGCTCACAGGTCACACCTGACTGCAACAGTCACCCCATGAAGAGACACTGCCATCCATCGAGCTTATTAGGCATGAAGATAATAGAAGTAGGTTGCTAGGTCTTTCATCCATATCAGTTGCACACCATACATACCATATACACCCCTAGGAGAGTTTAGAGTCACTGATCATGTTTAGGAGGTGGGAGGAAACTGGTGTACCTGTAGAAAACACAAACAGAGGAGAGGACAAGGAGGCTTCATACAGAAGCCCCCCCCCAGCTGAGAATGAAACCAAGGAATTATTGCAATAAAATAATGTCTCACTGTCCCTAATATCTTCTTCACACTGGCAGAGAATGTCTAAGTTCCACCTTCTTAAGTGACTATATTCATATCTGCTCTGCTTGCCACAGCAAATGACACCAGCAGCATCACTCACCATCCTGGTAAGCTGGTGCCAGATATCTACTTTATAAACTCACAACCACAAGCAGGTACTCCTCATGGTCCCTGTGCAGCAGGTGCAGAAACATGTTACACTTCCTGCTGCACCAGGTGGGAACCTGCCTGAGTACATATGACCACACATAAAAGAGAGCACATATCAGGCATGCATCAACAGACAACAGGGCAGCATAATGCTCATTTAACACTAGCACAATGCACATGTTCATTAGCATGATACAAAATAACAATAGTGTGGCCAGTCTTTGCAAACGGGTACACCCTGCATGACATCCCAGGCCACGAATGAGAAGGACTAGGCCCCATTATGCAGACTAGGGCTGATAACACATTGTGTTATAGGAGCAATTTGGAGACAACTGCATTAATGCACCTCAATAGCATAATTATCCAGTGGCAGGGCTAGCAACCTGGTGGTGTAAATCTCAGCTTCAGATGATTATCACTGTTGAACTGATACCCCAACCTATTCTGCGAAAATTGGAAAAGGGGTCGTGGATGGATGAATGGATGGATGAATTATTATAACTATCATGCACTGAGCACCAATTTACTGCAATAAAAAAACTTGTTATGGCAAGCAGAGCTCTGGAATATTTTTCATATCAGTCCATACTGCCATATAGGAAAACTTGTAGTAAACAGGAAAGCTAGCAATGTTTCTCAGGGCTGCACTAACTAAACAAAGATTCACAGAAGCAGCAGTCACTGTAACAGAGCAGTGACGTGTGTACAATAAGACAGTGCAAGGAGTGACTGGGGAATAACATTCTGGAGCAGCTCAATATGATAGAGAACAGGCAGGACAGGTTGCAATTCCTGTTGGGGAGGTTCAAACAGACAGGCAATGAAGAAATGCTAGACATGTAGCAGAGAAAAGACAACAGGCAGAAGATGTTGCAGTCCTTTTTGTGTGCTCAGACTAACAGGGAAGAGGAGGACAGGCAGAACAAGATGCAGACCTATTTGGGTCTCAACCTAGCAGGGCACAGGGGGCAGACAGGCAGGACAGGCTGCATTCTCACGGCAGTGGATTGAACCTGGAAGGGAAGAAGGGACAGACAATCAGGTTGCACTCCTGATGTGGTGGACTCAACTTGGAAGGGAGCAGGGGAAAGATAGGACAGGTTGCAGTCCTGTTGTAAAAGCTTAATATGGTTGGGCACAGGGGGCAAGCAGTCCCCTTGGGGGGGCTGCATCTAGCAAGACATAAGAGACGGGCAGGAGGTGTTGAAATCCTGATGCGTGGGACTCAACCTGGAAGGGCACATAGAGCAAAGTCAGTGTTAGTCACTGTCCTGCTGTGTTTGTGTCGCAACACTGTGTTGTATGTGCATGGACAGCATGAAGTACTACATGAGATATTTTACCACCAGCACACCTGATATAGACTGTGCTATCAGCGCACCTCCAATGAACAAAAAGCATGTCTATTATGCCCATTACTGCCGCAATATGACATAGTGTTAGAACAACTGTTAACTATATAAGCACACAGAGTTGTAGCCACCATAAGGCTACTGGGAGCAGTACAGAGTCATGCAGACAAACACTGATCCACATGTATAATCCACAGGTGTTCATGTCTTGTCATGGGACCAAAGGAATGCCAATGGATGGAAAACTTCACCACACAGGAGACAGAAGTGAGAGAACCGTCACACCTTGCTGTGAAAGATATAGTGTGATGACTGTTACAGGTGAATAGTAGCATGTGCTACGCCTGTAGAACAGAGACTTGCCCTTGCGAATGATTTACTCAAACACATATGCATGTGTTTTATCCAAGTCTACCTCTCTTAGAGACAAATCAATAATAATATTTTAATTAAATGCCCACAGTAAAAAGCTACCCTCTAAAGTGATCTCCTTCCAACCCAAACCCAAAACATATCACAATCTATCCAACATTAGTTGGGCAACTTTACTTCAATGACCCAGAGAATATCATAGCTCCTCAACAGTCACACTCTTACACCTGTGAGAAAATTATTCCCTTTTAGTCTCACAACTTTATAAAACTAATCAAAACAATTGTTAACAAGAAAGCTAAAAACCCTCTACAAGCAGAGATATTTTCTGGCAAAAATGGAAAAGCAACCCCCCCCCAACAAGGATGAATTCAACAACTTAAGAAACCTTGCTAACAAAGCTACCAAGAGACATAAAGCTGACTCCCTACAGACCTCACAAAACATTTTAATGAA
Source organism: Protopterus annectens (assembly GCF_019279795.1). Taxonomy (NCBI): domain Eukaryota; kingdom Metazoa; phylum Chordata; order Ceratodontiformes; family Protopteridae; genus Protopterus; species Protopterus annectens. The sequence goes on along the minus strand of NC_056746.1, from coordinate 1,505,971,087 downwards.
TATACCTAAACAATTCTGGAAAATTATCAACCATACCACTGCATGGAATCCTCCCACTAACATATTACTAGAAGAAAGAATTACAGCTGTTTCACAGAACATATTTAAACTCAACCTGTTTAAAGAATTTTCAACCCTTTCACCCACCTTGGCTTCCTCATTACACTCCACTTCCCCAGACAGACAGAAAACACCACTATATACTTCAGTAATCTTCAAAATATCAAGAGTCATGAAATTGAGACACACCTTGATAACCTTCCAACAGACTATCCTTATAGGGTTGATGGTCTACTTCCTCAGTTTATCATACAATGTAAAGACAACATTCTTCCCATTTTAGATCACCTATATAACTTATATCTCACCACCAATACAGTGCCTATCTTATGGAAACAAGCAATAGTGAAACAAATCCAAAATCTTGCCAAATCACAAAATTCCATGGACTTCAGGTGAATACAAGTCGAACCCACCCCTTGGGAAACTTGGGAAATATATGGAAAACTAGTATTTACACAATTTACTGAATAAATGGACATATACTGCATTTCTTCACCTCAACAAATATAACTTCTGGTCAGGCTGGTGCACCGTGATCCCCTTAAAAACTTTGATAGACAACATCCTCCAAAATATAAACAAAGTATTTTTAACCAGTTACATTTTCATTGACCTGGTAGATCATGGCAAGTTTCTATCCTCCCTTCTTTTAGTAAGTGTCAGACAAGCCTCCCACCACTGTCTCACAAACTTTCTCAGTAACAGACAGTTTAAAATGTGAATCAAATCCCACCACGTCACCCTACACAGTTCTTACCACAGGTTTCCCAGAGGTATCAATTTTAACAACATAATTGTTCTTCTTGTTTATCAACAAAGTCCCAAATGAACCTAACTTAGAATGAAATCATTCACTGTGCTGATGACACAGTCATTTACAGAGTTAATTCCTTACTGATCTTCATAAAAAAAACAATTAGAGCAGGACCTAAGCAAGCTATCTAAACAACAAAAGTTAAGACCCCCCCACCCCCCAAAAACCAAGGCAATAATCTTTCACACAAGGTAGAATCTTGCGTCACTGCCTAAAAGATGGGAAATACACTACAACAACCACAAACCACTTGAAATAGTGACATACTTCAAATATCTTGGAATTTACCTTGACCAAAACCTTATCTTTCAGCACCAAATAAAAACAACCAAATTAAAAATTAACTGACTCCTCTTGGTTAGTAAATGCATCAAAGAAAAGCTACATGCACTACAGACAACAGTCTCCAGAGGGAATGTCTCTGTAATGTCATCTCCAAAGTAGTAGGCAGTTTCTATAGGCTATACCCTGCATGGAGCACTATGCTGCTTGTGTTTTACTTAAAAAAAGAATATTTCTTCTTGTAAACTGTAGCAAACTGCTTGTTACAATGTAGCAAGCAGTAACAACAGTCTAGTCCACACACAGAGTGCTAGAACACTCAGGTTTGACCTTGGTATTGCATTATAGATTGGAATCAGCTGATTGTGCCCCCCCAACACTTTGTGCCTAAGGCAGTTGCCCCTCTTACCCACTCTAGGTATGCCATTGGTGCCTCTACATTTTTTTATTTATCTTTACTTTTTGATTGCTAATAATCTTATGTTTACATACATGAGGACCATTGACAAGGATTACTGTGCTCCCAGCTCTTAGTGGCATTTGAACCTTTCTTCCTTCAAACAACACAGTATAATTCATTAGCTTAGTTGTAATGTAATGAAATAGTACTGACCCAGTTATTCTTGTTGTAGCCTTATCACACTGCATAAGAACAACATGCATTTCAGTTTTCATTTTTCTACTCTAGCTTTCTCTTCCATGTTAACAACACAGAATTTAGTAATGTGATTGTTCACCCCACATTTGTAACAAATTATGTCATTACATTATGCTTTTTGTTTTACTGAAGATGTCACTTTTCTTGCTGCAACGTTAGACTTAGAAGTTTACAATTAAGTTTAAACAATGTATCATCTTATTTTAGGCAGCCAATTTTCCTCATATTATTGATATTGCTTTTGCTATCACTTCTAACTCTACCTTACATCTATGCTAAAATGTTTTTTTCATCCTTTAGGTCCTAATAGTTATCCATTGTCTGACTTCAGATAGTCAAATTCAAGTTCAGTATCATCAGGTATTTGAAGTCCACCCCATTTTTTAAATTACAAGAAGAGTGACCTCTGCAAGATTTTGCCTTTCCTAAGGACAAAGTAATGCAACAGAGTGTATTTTTACTGTACATACCTTTATTTTTTTATATTCACTGATTGTTTCTTACAGGACTTTGCAGGATTAGCTCAGTTGCCTGTTTCTGTCTGTTCCCATCCCCTACCCCAATTCCCACCCACCCCTACTCCTTCCAGATTTATACTTAGCTTGCTCCACCTACATACCACTATCTATAAATCCATTGCAATCATTCTATTACTTCATATCAACCCTCTCCTATAGCCATATAAACTCTCCTCTACATCCTGTACTCCTTACTATTCACTCTTCCCTCTTCCTCTGCTTTCCACGTCATCTACCTTTCTTCACATGCTACCATTCATCATGGCCACTTTTATACATACTTTACTAGTCCTCTTTACACTTATAATCAGCCATCTTCTTTTCCTTACATATATAACTACACTATATATAAGTAGCTTATATAATGACAAAAACATTACTATAAGCTCTATAACTAACTGTGACCAATATAGATGCTACTTTGATATCTCTCCCAGCCAATTTATCTTTTTTGGTCATCAGTTAATTCATTACTCAACCCAAGAACAAAAAAGTTGTCCTGATAAATCTTCACTTCAAACTGCAACTACATTCAATGCTTCTTTTATCAAAAATATAGCCAAACTTATTAACAGTAAGTCATCTTCCTCTTCCTCCCTCTTAAATCACATAAATAATAATCTAACTAATCTACTTTCTCTGACAACTAACCCCCCACAAGCTCTATCCAGTAACTCTACAACTTTTACACTTCAACTTGTATCCGCTATCATTATAAAAAAAACTTCTAGAAAAAATAAAACCTTGCTCTACCTCAACAATCTTCCCTCAAAATATCTTAAGCTTGATGCAGAAGCCATAGCATATCCTGTCATCTTATTCATCAGCAGATCCATTACGTAATCCTATGTCCCAACGTCTAACTACACTAAATTAAAAATATTTTAGATTTGTCCAAAAATGACTGCAATTAAGTTCATCTTCCAAATAAACCTCTACCAGCAACCTACTATAATCCCCATTCAAATATTTGGCCATGCTGAATAACTTCTAACCTTTCTGAGAGTAAACAATGCTAACATTTTATGCATTATTGTACTTTACATCCCTTGCTGGTTAAAATATACCTTTAATGAAGAATATCTTAAGTTGGATTATAACTACAATTTCTTTTGAAATTATTATCTTAGGTGATGTTAATATTAACTGGCAAAACTTAACAACTAACTCCCCAGCAACCAACATAAACTTCTATAACTTCTCTCAACTTATTTCTACACCAACCAGATATGACAAAAGCTCCAACCAGGGATACATCTGTGATTAGATTCTAGTAACAGACTTTACTAAATATATTTAATTAGATACTCTCCCAAGCACACTAAGTGACCATCTTCCAACCTATATAAATAAAATACGTTCTCATATAACAAAAGACAACCAATACATAATCAACTGCAACCTATCCAAATCCAACCCAGACTCATTCACAAATACACCAAAATCTATGGGTTGGATTTTCCTAAAAACTATGCCACTAGATGATGCAGTAAACTACTTTAATACAATTTGTCTAGATATCATGCATCAACTGCATAGACCCCTTTAGAACAAAAAGAATCAAATGCAGCCATGCTCCATGGCTAGCAAAGCAAAGTAAACGACTAACTCATGACAGGGAGTGGAAAAATTGCCTAAAGAACAAAACCAATCAACAGCTACAAATCTTCAGGCATCTATATAATCAACCCCCCAAAAAATAAGTAATTAAAGACAAAAAAAATGTCTATATTCAACTACAAAACAATCATAAAACAGTCCAAAAATATTTTGGTCATCAATTAATTCATTATTTAACCCAGTATCAAAAAATGTCCTCATACCTTGTCCTTATATATCTCCACTTTATACTGCAACCACATTCAATATTTATTTTATTGAAAGAGTAGCCAACCTAATTAACAGTAAGTCATCCTCCTCCCTCTTAAACCACATAAATAATAATCTATCTAATCTACCTTCTCCCACAACTAGGCCTCCACAAGCTCTATCCTGTAACTGAACAATGTTTACACTTCAGTCTGTATAAACCGTTACTATAAAAAATTCTACAAAAACTAAAACCTTTCTCTACCTCAGCAGACAATCTTCCCTGAGAATATCTTAAGCTTGCTGCAGAAGCCATAGCATATCCTGTCAGCAAACACATCAATAGATCTATTATAGAATCCTGTGTCCCACCACTTTGGAAAAGATATTTTATCATCTCTCTTCATAAAGGAGGTAACTCAAATGAAGTATCTAACTCTTGCCCTATTGCTGTGGTCTCCCCTCTTTCTAAATGCTAAAAAAATGCAGTGATAAGCCATTACTTTTATATCTTACGTAAAGCCAATATCTTACACCAGCTCAACCCGGCTTTAGGCTAGCTCATAGTACATACAGCAGCAGCAACTGCCTTACTCTCCTTCACAGAAAGTGTCAATAGAGACTCTGGCAAACTTGTCCCAGCAGTATTCCTAGACCTATCTAAGACATTTGATACTGTTTCCCACTCTAAGCTACAAAATAAGTTTTCTAGCATAGGTCTTTCTACCTCCTCTATTCAATGGTTTTCCAGCTAGATATCCACCAGACAGCAGTCTGTAAAATGGCAAGGTTCTCTCTCCCTACTTATGTAATAATACTGGTGTTCTTCAGGGCTCCATTCTAGGTCCCTTACTCTTTAATATTTTCATCAATAATCTTCATACCTCATCCTGTCATGGCTCCCTAATTGAATATATAGACAACTCTGCTATAATCTGCTCTGCTAATAGTTTCCCATAACTTGAACATATAACTTGGGAATCCTTCTCATCTACCGAATCTTGGCTTAACAATTCCCAAATATTATTCTACTGCCCCCCCCCAAAAAAAATTTTCCTTTTTACACATAAAACACTTAATCTACAAAAATATAAATTTACAATTGTTTCTCAGAACAATAGCATAATTGAAGCATTATCCCAAACTAAACTCTTAGGAGTAACAGCAGATTGCAACCTTAAATGTGCCCTCCATATCCAGAATGACATAAGAAAGCATCAAAAGCTAAGGATACTCTACAGACAGAAACATTTCTTACACGCATCCACTAAAATTACCCTAGCCATCACCTATCTATTACCCTCACACTTATATGGTGCTTCTATACTATCAAATCTCAACATCTGTCTAAAATTAAAACTTGAATCATACTATAATAAAATTGCTAAATTCACAAGTTGTGCAACCAGCTCTATCCATCACAGTTCAGCCCTTCAGTCATTCAGCTGGCTAGAATTCTCACACCTCCTTAGCTATTTACAGCTTATAACTGCACATAAAATGATACATAAGCTATCAGACTGCCCAGCCCTTAATTCTACATGTTACAACTATATACTTAATAGACCCCTTGGGTCGGTAGATAAGCAATTACTCTCAGTCTACAAAGCCAATAAAAGAGCAGGACAAAGTTGCTATTCCCAGATCCAACCTGAACACATTGACCTTTAAAGAAACACTAAAATAATTTCTTACAAAATACTGGTTATGCCCCTGTTCAAACTCTGGATGAACTTACTAATTAAAATAACTTATCTCATCCCTTCTACCATCCCTGGCTTTCTGTACATTCTCTAGTTCCTCACTGTTCTTACTTTCTACTTCTACTCTCATTGGCTTATTCTTCTATACCATTAACTAATATCATAAATCACTAACACTGTAACAAGTAGCTTGGCTTGCAACAGCTACTACCAGAAATTCACCTGACATTAAGTGATTCAGTGTAGCAAAGCTAGAACTTCCACTTCCACAGCTAGTGAGGTTTGGCTTTATTGGCCTGAAATTGTCCAGTAAAATGATGAAACAAGGCATGGGCATTCAGAATCGCCAGTGAGCTGAAATACCTGATGTTCATAAGGTTCATTTGCATATATCCCATGTGCCTCTGATACTAGAGGTTTGGGAGGTCACTCAGTGGAAGTTCTAGATTTGCTGGAGTTTTCATTTTGTTTTTACTGATTGGTTTTTCAGTGACATTCTCACTCATTGTTTTAGTTTGTTGTTTGGAATATTTTTGCAGTGACCCTAATGATAATGGACATCAGCTGGGTATAACAGCCCTGTGTTTCTAATGCTTAGTCAAATACTCTGGTTGTGCTGTCCTGATGAGGTCATAACAAGGCCAAAATATGCATATCCACATCTAGTGAATTTTTGCTTTATTGGCCTGAAATTTTTCAGTAAAATGATGAAACAAGTCATGGGCATTCAGAATCCCCAATGAGCTGAAACATATGATATTCATAAGGATCACTTCCATATAGCCGTCTGATACAAGAGGTTTGGGAGGTCACTCTGTGGAAGTTCTAGCTTTGTTGGAGTTATTCCCCAAGACAAGGAATTTCACTACAATCAGCTTCTGCCCTACTAATATTCTCATTATATGTTAATAATTCCCATTTGGCCTGTCAACATTTCCAATAATTCTCCTTGCAGATACGTATTTCTTTAGTCTCTTAGCTTCAACCATAGAAAGTCAGCTTAAATTTACCCTATCACATATGGCTTTTGAATAAAATATTTGTGCTTTACTATGCAAAAAAGATATATCTGGCATTTGACACAAAATATAAACTTACTCCAGTGCCATAAAAGTAACCCATCCTGGATCATCTTCACGTTCTTCTTACAACTAGCTCTGTGTAAAACACATCAGAATATGACTTGACTAGAGCTTGTCATTCAGTCACCACATCAGACAATCAAAACCACTTTCTGAGGCAAGAAAAATTTTGCACCTCTTTTCAATCAAATATGGAAACGCATTTGGTAAACTGATTTTGCTAGCCCAACTGGTGGCCATCAATTTAATGCAACATGCTCAAAGGAAAAAATCTCTATCCTGTTCCAAAATACATTTAACCAAATATGCAAATTTATGTCATAAGTGCCACTGTAAGGATATCACCACTTAGCCAAAGATAAGTCTGCAGGTTACCAATGCAGTTAACAGTTTGCCAGCTACTACCAGGTTCTCTGTTATTTAGTTTTTTAAAGTAAGATACTTGTTCTTTTCTAGATGAAAAGGCTGCAGTTAGATCATCTATTTGTAATCTGCATTCCCTTAATACCAATACACCATTAGTATACAGGCCTCAAAGTAAGTTCTGCTGTAGTGACCACCACTTCTCAATGCCAGTGTCAAAAGTATAAGAATTTCTTCCATCAAACTTCAAACCTTAGAATTATATTTTACCATTCATACTAAATTTAAATAAATTGTAATAATGTCAGCTTTTTGTATATGCTATAGCTATAATAGAGTTGCATAGCTTTACTGACTAACCTGTAAGGGCATTAACTAAATACATTATACCTAGAAACATACATTTGTCTCTTCAAAACCTTGTAGTAATATTGTGAAGCCTTAGATGATGTGAAACACTGACCATGTAAAATACTTCAATTTACTTAAACTATTTGTGAACTTGTTTGTATAATGACATGAATGAATTTATTACATTTTAATTTTCAGTATGATTGTAGCTCCTGGGCAAAGACTAATAGGTCTTCTTCATTAATGCATTACCTTTGTAATCAAATTCAGATAAACAAATATTGAACAATTTTCTGACTTTTGCAGGCCTAGCACATGCCATTAATGAAAATTAGATATAACAAATGTCATGCAGAGACAGAGGCAAAATATGTCTGCACTTCTGCCAACCAATATCTTGGAATGGACACATGGTTCTGTAATATTCTGCTGGAAAAATAAGATGAAATGGTCATCAGCTACCCCTCCTATATTGGGAGGCAGAGCGTGGGACAAACCACAGCCTGTGTGATCTGTGGTGGAGACAAGGAACATGCAGTGACACATAGGCTGAAAAGGGGAGTAACACCCATCCAGCTGCATGTGTACTCCATATTCATACTATTGCACATTGGTTCATAGGCTAAGGACTTTGAACTGCCATTCATAATATGATGTAGATGTCAGATGAAAATACAAAACTGCAATAAAAAAATACTTTGGGTTGGCAGCAATTCCAGTATGATTTTAAGGTACCTCAGTGGACCCTGTTCTAGGGCTAGAGAATGAATGAATAAGTCCACCATATTACTTCCTTTTTTGTGAGAGTGGGGCCCTGGTGCTGCAGCTTCTCCATCACCTGTCAGGCAGACTTCTTAATACTCCAATCTCAATCCTGGTATTAGCCCCTGGTGTTGGTGTGCTGCCAAGGAAAGAAAGAGCAGTGGATATTAGTATTGACAAACACTATCCTTCCGATGTGACCACCCATTAAAGTGGGAAGGGAAGTAGAAAGCATCATCCCAGAAATAAAGTAAAGCATGTGCATATGATGTTATCATTTCTATCCCGTCCGGCATTCTGCTATTACATTATTAGGTTGGGGAAGCACTAACGTATGGCCTCTGGGTATGTGCCTGCCCTGCATATTAAGACAGACATGCTGCCTTGGCAATCTCACATGCCCAACCCAACAATTATCTTAAGCCCTGGCCTCCACTAGGGCTCAGTCTGCTCAGACTGACATAGATCCATCCAGATTTGGCTTGCCAATCCAGCTGTGAGCTCCACCAGACACCTGAGCCTCTGGGATGTAGTCAGGGCTTCATTCCTGTATGCCAGTAGGCTGGCTTAATATGTAGCTGTCTGACAAATAATACCCCATCAGTTGAGGTGACAGAATGTGGATCTTGAAGTACACCAAACTATGATGTATGGTGTTAAAAATCTTTGCTAATGGCAAGGAATAAGCAGTACTGCAATCACTTTTATTAATTCCCAAGTAGATTATACTGCTTAGTTACACAGGGATATATATATGTTCCATTCTTGGACCTGAAACCACAATGTGTGCTGGCAAGAAGGCAGTGCTGGTTGAGAAAAGCTTCGAATGAGCTGGCCTCAAAAAAGGTTCTGCTGTAGTGACCATAGCTTTCCAATGCCAGGGTCAAAGTTATAAGAACCCTTCCATCAGACCTCAAAAGTAGACTCACATTTTACCTATGATACTGATTAAAACAAATCCTGATAGAGTCAGCTTTTTATAAATGCTATAACTATAATTGCATAGGTCTATAATTTTTCAGCACCTGTGAATCTCCTAATTTGTGTGCAAAAGGCTCAGTGATGTAGTCTTAGCAAGCTACCTGTTGAAAAGAAGGTTAGAAGGTAGGGTAGTTTGGTTGCACCCATTTTTAGGAAACAGGCAGCAAATGTCTGAGCCAGACAATGCAAATCATGCAGTCCCCTTAGTTTTCATTAACAGTTTACATATACCTGAGAATGACAGGGTTTAGAATATGAATATGAGCTAATCATTATAGTACTTAATAGGAATAAACATTTGCCAGAATATGGTTGTTGGTTTCTAAAGAGAACAGCATAGCAATTTGCCATGATTTATCAAAACTTGGAGAAGTCTTAGAATGAATATTGTGCTTTATTGTAGAGTTGACATTTTTCCAACACGTTATTGAGCCAATCAATGTTTGAGAATTTAATGTTTTGAAAATGTCCTTTATGTAAAATGACCACCTGACCTTGAATAAAATTCTAACCCCCAAATGTGTAGAATGATAAATTGTTTAATAATAATGGAGTAGTTATGCAGTGCTTTCTGTGTTTGCATTATTAGAGATTTAGCATCTAGAGTGATCCAGGTGGAACAGTTTCCTTTATTCTTAGGATTCCTTAAGGGAATATTCAACTATTGCAGGAAATTCAGATAGGTATCCAATCTGCATAATGTGAATTCTACAAGAGACTCTGGAGTTTGAAGGAAGAAAGCTATTTTAAAGAAACTGAGGTGGTATCCTTTTCTGTTGTGCACCTAATGACCCATATAGGAGACTCATAACTTATAACATTTAATAACATACTTGCAATTCTGCTATGGCTTGAGCAGTTACAAGTCTGTCCAGTGTAATCTAGTGTCCATATCTATGGTAATTGTTTATTGCAAGGATAGCAGCTGATGAAGGTCTTTCATTATAAATAGTATGGCACATTGTGAGCTACTGACTTCCAGTCCACATTAAAACCCCTTGTAGAAACATTCCATTTTGAGGGTATTTGGGGGCATGAGGTGGGATAAGATTTTTTTTACAATCAGATATTAGTGTATGTCTGGACACTTTGGTATTGTGAGTAGGTGGAAGTGAACCAATTATAAGCATAGTAGGTAACCTCAAGTACAGCATTGTGGCCGACCTCATGAGACATTGCTCTTGTCTAATATTATGTGATCTGTAACATGGGGGGTGAAAAACTGGACACATGGCATCACTCACAGCATAAGGTGGTAGTAAGTCATTTGACTCCTCCTCATTGGAGTAGATAGTACAGGACTACATAGTCAGGGTGTAGGGTTCAAGTCCAGGTATTGTACATCAAGAAACTGCAGAAGGTTGCAGTCTGAGGCTTGTAAAAGTTAGCTATAAGAAATACATGGCAGTTGGCATTTCTGAAAAATGACTTTGTAGAGTGGTGCACTGTGTTTGATATGCTTCTTATGACTGCTAGCTGTTGCTGTGGTGAATGAGTGTTTAGGTAAGGTAGTATGAAAGTAACAGTCAGATAGAAAGTAACAACAATGTGCAAAGTAGCATGTAATAATGAATATTTATAGTGATATCTATGAATTGTAGTAACATTTGCATTTGTAGACACTTATTATGGGAATGTCATTAGCTCTATGAAGCAAATCGATCTGGCCTGCAGCCAGACATAATTTATTAACTGCAGAAAGTGAAACAATCAGTGAGGCAAGTACTTTGGTAAAACTGTTGACTACTTTTTGAGACAGTGTGTAAAATATGACATATTAGGGAAGAGTATCATTAGACAAAAGCATAGTTTCAAGTATTATTTTTCCATTTAGATTCGCTAAAGTGAGTATTCCCTGAATGTGTATTGCTTTGTTTTGTTTTACTACAAGATCACAGTACTTGTATGTACTGTTTTCTCCCATGCAAGGTGTGACGATGTGAGGTATTGCCAACTACCTCGTGGAGCAAGTTTTGCTAACTTGGTGATGGCCATTGGGAATCCTACTATGTCTTTAATTACCCTAATATTATGTCTTCCATTTGTTTCTATACGAGATTATTGGATGACATTTTTATTTTGTTTAAAGGAGATGTATCAGCAGCAAATGATGTGTTAAAATAATTGAATGGTACTACTAATTTTTTTAATTTTACAAGTTCTTTTAAGGAAGACTGTATTCCTTATTTGGATATCTGGTTAGTGAAGGACAATGTAAAAGAATCCTATTCAGCAAGGATTTTCCGTAAGAAAACTTACTCAAATTCAATGTTGCATTTTTCTAGCTCTCACCCCCTTCACCAAAGAGGTCAGTGGTGAAGGGTCAGCTAGTATGCGCAACCAGGATGGTTACGGAAGAAGTTTATTTTATTGAGGAATGTAGGACTTTAAAACAAATGTTCTTAAGGAGAGGCTACCCTGAACATTTAATTATGGAACTCACTTTAGAAGTACAACAAAAAAAGAAGGAGGGGAGGTTACAAACCAATTTTAGGCTTAGTTGACAATGTTGTGGTATTGAATGAAACTAGTAGCAATGAGGTTTATCCAAGTAATGTTGGAAATGAGAAACATAACCTCACTGTATCACCTTCTAGTTTTATAACCCCATTTAGTATCAGTGCTTATAGTATAAAGAATATTTTGACCAAGAATTGCAAGCTGTTTTAATTTGATGATGAAATGACTAATAAGATAGGTGAAAAGCATTCTGTAATTTTTAAGCGAGGCAGAAATATGAAATCACTGTTGGAAGCCTCTAAGTATGTTACTGTATGAACACCTGGCATGTTTAAATGTGAAGCTTGTAGTCTTTGTAGACACATGGCGTCAGGGTGTACTTTTACAATCTACGACAAAATATATAGTCAATGGAAGGTATAACTGTAATTCAAAACCTGTGATTTACCTTGCACAGTGCCAGACATGCCCAGCATACTATATTGATGAGACCGATAGAAAATTGAAGGAAAGGGTATACGATCATATATATAGTATTAGCAGGGGTAAAAATGAGAATGCCTCGGCAAGACATTGTACTAGCCATCCTGGCCATGCTTTCTCATTTAGGGTGATTGACCAAATTAAACCAAATATAAAAGGTGGCCCTTTCCCCTTAATGTTAGAAAGGCAAGAAGCGTTATGGATGTTACGTCTGGACACGAGTAGAAAACCAGGCTTAAATGGAGTAATTTCAATTGCTTGTATACTGAAATTGAAAAGCCTCGCTAGATGAATTTTATGTGTTTTTGTTTAATTAAAATTTTGTATGTCTAATTTTTATAAATGAATGGATGTTTGAAGTAAACTAACAGCATCAGTGTTTAGGGTAATCCAAGATGAGGTTGCCTGCTGCTTGAGAGCTACTTCTCCTTTTGTCCTTATTTTGCATTTTGTAATTTTAGAACAGTGTGATGTGCACATTTATTTGTAACATGTACTTTTGGATTTTGCCTCACATATATAGCAATTTAAATTTGAATACATTTTATCAGCTATATCTTTTTAAAATATAGCTTTTTTGCTTAAGTGATGAATTTTAATTGACTAATTGAATTGAGAATGATGTGGTACAATTGATTGGTTAGATATCTGAATGGAGAGAAAAGGTTTGTGTATTTAATAATGGTGCCTGTTGCTTGAATTTGTCTGAAGAAGTCTGGCTATTTGACCGGACAAGAAACGCTTCACATTATTGGTATTGCCAGCTATGCTAAGACAAGTAGGGCAGTAGATGTGTAACATATGCCAGCACAACTAGCTGGAATTTAATAAAGAATTGTATGTTATTTGAATATCAAACTGATTGGTACAGATGCTTGTGTTGCAAATGGATTCATAATGTTGCTTGTGTTAAAAATGTACCAACAGTGGGTCCTGACTGTATTGTAACTGAATAATAAAAAAAAAATATATATATGTATATATATATATATATATATATATATATATATATATATATATATATATAATCAGATAATATAAGGTGATAATCACATAATATAAGTTTAAGATTGTTATACCCCAGTTTCACACTCACCCTCACAAACTCACACACGTCTTGCCATATTTAACGCACAATTCCTTAAATTTTCTAAGGACTTAAATTTTTATTTTTATATTTAATGTCTTTTATATAAAACCTGGATTTTGAACAGATAATGCAGCTGTTAAAAGAAAAAGGAAACACCATAAATGTAAACTTTTCATTAGTTATTATTTTTATGATACTATTTATTTAATACACAGCCCTATCTTTTTACGAAAGTGTTCAAGACTGGTGAAACAAACCTAGCACCTTGAATTGGGTATTCATTACTTATTCTCAGTATTTTAATTAATTAATTTTTAATTTTTAGATTCTTTGGGGGACCATCTTCTATTCTAGAAGAGAAAAATATCATGTTTGTTGCAACAGAAGCAGGGACTTTGATACTGCAAGAGGGAACATGCATGAACAGTTTTTAATTGAGGGGAAGGTGAAGGTTAACGGTGAATGGATTTTGGAACAGAGGGAGTTTATATATTGAAAGACTTTTAACTTAACAATATTTTTAATATTATTATTAAGATTTTTTTAATTACTGTTTATCTCATTCACAAATCTACTGACATCCCTATTGGATGAAGTTAAATTTCACTTCCAATCACCAACATAAACCAATCCCACCTAGCGTTTCAATTTGGAGATGGGAGTGAAGGGATGATTATGAGCACCTGTGGGTATGTTTCAAATGGTGAGTACTTAGGAAATGCATTTTATTGTCTTATGTTTATGGTCTGAAGAAGCCACTTAGATAGTGGTGAAAGCGCTAACCATATTAAAGCTGTTTGTTTGTTTCTATATTGCGGAGTCGTTTGTTTATGAGTGAGGGAACTGTGCTTCGTTCCACTGTAATTCTTCTTTTTATTATTGGGGTACTTGATATTGTGCTACACAGTGGTCTGTTTGTCCGTTGGGTGATTTGCTTTGCTTTTATCAATTATAAAGCAAGTTTATCAATCAGTTTTCTTAAGATTTGTAAGTTTTTGTATAAATATCAGAAATTGATGTTTTCTTGATAAAACTGTAAGTGCTCACCTGCTGAACTGCTTTAATTAATAAAAGATTTTTAAGGAACAAAGATAATACTAGATAATCTTTAAGTCTAAGGTTCCACAGTGATTATTTTTTAAAAAATCTGGGCTTTAACGTTGGACACAAGTTTATTACTTGGTGCTCTTCTGAGCTATAGCTTCTCCCACAGAAAATCGAAAAACTGCAATTTTTAGTTATTTTACCATATTAACAATAATTTAGCAAGGAGGGCGGCCGCAGTAGTCCAGCAGTTAGCATTGCTGCCTTACAGCAAGATGTTCTCCGGTTCAGTCCTCGGCTGGGGTGCCTTCTGTGCAGAGTCTGCATGTTCTCCCTGTGGTCGCATGGGTTTCCGCCGGGTGCTCTGGTTTCCTCCCAAAGACATGCTATTGGTTGATTGGACATTCTAAATTGGCCCTAGGCGTGAGTGCGTGCATGTGTGTGCCTTCTGTAAAAGGTTGGGTGCCAGGCTGGCAACACGACACTGTAAAAACTCCACTTCCAATCATGAGTGGACAGGTGATCCACTGTGGCAACCCCTAACCAGGAAAAAGCCGAAAGAAGAAGAACAGTAATTTAGCAAGGAGGCTTCAGGGGGATAGATTCCCTTTGTGGATTTATTTTGTGTTTACTCTTATTGTGTGCTCTTAAGTGAAATTGTGCTTGATGCAGAGAGGTCTGCATCTGAAAATACTGAGTGTATGCATTTGTATTCCAAGTGAACATCTCTATCCAGTGTCATTGATGAAGATTCAGGCTCCTTAATTACTAGCCCAGAGTGGGGACGTCACACAGGGTATTTTTATTTTCCCTGTGGTTACACAGCTGTAAAGTTAAGATATTTGAACTTATAGTGGGTGTGAGGGAAAACGTCCTGGTCAAAGGGTGAAGGAGAGGGAGCTTCTCCTTGCATAAAATATTGTTTTAGGTGTTTTACCCATAAGTTTGGTGGGTTAATATTCAATGGATTTGCCTTAAAGGAAATCCAGCAGTCAGTGGACTGTTCATTAATTTCATATTGTGACTTCCACATACTAATCCTATTTTCTGTATTAATGCAATATAGGATGGGATAGGAGCATTACCACTGATGACAAGTTAATGTCTACATGATTACTACCTAGGACAGTAACTTGGTACGCTTAGGCAAAGGCTGACATTTGCAGCAGCCTGTATATGTAGATATTTTATTCCTCCTGGCAGTGTGATCAGCCCAGTTTGGCGATGAGCTCAGGTTGCTGGAGAGCCAGTTTGTTCAGATTAAGCAGTTATGGTGACTCCTTCTTGGGGGGTGGAAATGTAGGCACTCTTGCTGGAGGTTCCTTATGAAGGAGGGATACAACAGCTAGTGCTGAATAAATGAAAGAGCTAGAGACCACAAGGGTGCTGCCATAATGTGTTCTGTTATTGTAAAATAATGTAGTCTGCTGCAGGAAAATCAAATTTCAAAAGGAGGTTCACATTAGGTAAGATGGCACTTGTCTAAAAGACCTTGGAAGAGTAGAGTCTGATTTATGGATTGTATCGGGAAAAATATTATGGACCTAGAGATGTGTCTATGGCATGTCTGGAATCTCCAGCACTGGACTTTAAAGACAGTTTGCTCCTGGAAGGGTTAAGTGAGACCCAGCTATTGTTTGTGGAACAAAACCACAAGTATTGTTATGCTTTGTTTCAAACTTAGTGGGCTCTTATTTTGATTCTCCAGAAAATTTGTGAAAAAATAAACATGACTTTTTATGGAAGTTCTGCCTCCAGCATCTTTTTGGATCTTACATGGGATATTGTAAGTCTGAAGGCTCAACCAGACTACCTGCAAGAATCAGGAAGCTGGGGTTCAACTGCAATAATCCACAGAGATTTTTTATTTATTGTATGTTTTTTTTTTGTTTTTTTTTCTGGCACAGGACACTGATCACCAATGACCGAGTTCATCCCTAACTAACTTCAAATAGGATATTTACAGGTGCAGGATCAGGAGTTGCGTAGGAATTCCTTTAGGGCACATTTGAAGTTGAGTGAGTTAGGGAGGGATCTGATGGAGAGAGGAAGCTTGTTCCAGGGTGTGGAGACTGCATGGCTATAAAGACTTTTTCCTATGGATTTATTTGGTCTGGAGATGTGGAGTAGGTGTTGGTCTGAGCTACAAAGCTCACGGTTGGGGGTGTAGGGGGAGATGAGAGTTGTTAAGGACGGACAAGCTTTGGGTTGTAGCAAGATGGAGTGTATCATGTGAAGTTGAGGCGAAAGGAGTTGGTTATGGAACTCTAGCCAATTTAGTTTTTTTAGAGAGAGGCAGAGGTATGAGTTTGTTCCAGTTTGTTTAGGAGATTCTTTTGGAGGTTGGTGAAAATAGGGGAAGCATAAAGTAAGGTAGGAAGGAGGTAGGCTTGGGCAAGGGATACTTTAGATTCTTGGGTAAGGAAGTTTTTATTTCTGTAAAGCAATCCCATTTTATGGTGGGTCTTTTTGATGCAGTTGTTGATATGGGTGTTGAATTTTAGTTCATCATCTATGAGTATGCCAAGTAGTTTAGTATGTGGTTCAGCTAGAATAGTTGTATTGTTTAGGGATACGATAGTGAAGAAAGATTTGAGGTGATGGAGAGGTTTGGGAAGGAAGAGAAGTTTACTTTTGTTGGGGTTGAGTAGGAGCTGATGAGTAGTGAGCCATCTTTTGACAGAGTGTAGAGTGTCTTGTGTGTGGGTATGTAGGTCAGTTAGATTGTCAGAGGTAGAGATGATTGTGGAGTCATCAGCATATTGAGTACGTTTGGAGTTGGGGCAGGATTGGAAAAGATCATTAGTAAAAATGTTAAATAGTAGTGGACCCAGGATGGAGCCTTGTGGTACTCCAGTAAGGACAGGAGGAAATGAGGAAGTAGCTGACATCCATCTAACTGACTGAGCTCTATTTGACAGGTATGAAGAGAACCAGTTAAGGGTGGAATTAGAGAGGTTAAAGGAAGACAGCTTAGAGAGCAAGCTATTATGTGAAACAGTATCAAAAGCCTTGAAGAGGTCTAAGAAGAGGGAAGATACCAGTTTGTTGTTGTTGAGTGAGGTGGAGATGGAGTTAGTGAAGGATACTAGGGCAGTAGTTGTACTACGGTGTGGACAGAAACCATGCTGGGCAGGGGTGAGAAGATTTCCTTGAATTATATAAGACATGAGTTGTTTGTGAATACACTTCTCTAGGATTTTTTGAGATAGGAGATAGGATAGTGATAGGCCTAAAATTTGAGGCATCGGTGGAGTTACCGCCTTTGTGCATGGGAATAATATATGATTTTTTCCAGATTTGAGGGAGTAGGTTTTCCTGAATTGACCTGTTAATAAGTATTGAATATGGACGAAAAGAAAAACGACAAATATTCTCACAGCCTCGGAATCACCAATGAGTGTACGACCACCTCCAGTTTAAAAAAGAATGTATTTATTCCACAATAACGAATGAAAACCACAAGTAGTATGCACACAAAATGTTAAGCGCTTTCACCCACAACACTGTGGGCTTCATCAGAACGATGATCTGATGAAGTCCACAGTGTTGTGGGTGAAAGTGCTTAACTTTTTGTGTGTATACTACTTGTGATTTTCATTCGTTATTGTGGAATAAATACATTCTTTTTTGAAAATGGAGGTGGTCGTACACTCATTGGTGATTCCAAGGCTGTGAGAATATCTGTTAATAAGTATGGAGACTGGATAGGCTGTGGAGGGGGCTGCTATTTTGAGGTAAAGGGGAGGTAGGTTATCTGATGAAGAGGAGCAGGGTTTGAGTTTAGAGAGTAGAGATCTAATAACAGTTGTGGGAATAGGCTTGATAGAAAAGGTGGCGAGGTTGGAAGGAGGGGTGGGGGTGTTATGATTTACATTTGTGTCAGATTTGATTAGTGTCTGAATGGAGACTATGAAGGAGTTGAGGGTAGTAGCAGTTTCTAGGGGGTAGGAGTTAGGTAATAGGTTAGGAGAGGAGGGATTACCTGGGTGTAAGAGTTTATTAATGGTGCTCTAAAATCTTTTGGGGTTAGAGTGGGTTTTTTTGAGGGTTGAGGTAAAAGTTTCTCTTGTCAAGGAAGATTTGTTTTTTGTGGTGTTACGTAGTTCTCTGTAGAGTTGGAGGATGGATGGGGCTCTAAGTTTGTTCCAGGTTTTCCATACAGAGTCTCTTTTATGCATGAGAAAGAGTGTGGCTTTACTTATCCAAGATGAAAATTTAGCTCTAATCCAAACCTTTCTAGTAGGGGCTAGGGAGTTGAGAGTATTAAGGAAAATGCTGTTGAATTTAAGGACTGCTTCCTCAAGGGGAAGGTACTGGAGAAAGGACCAATTCAAAGAGGAGAGTGTTTGATTAAATAAATCTAGGTTGAAGTTGGATAGATTACGGCAGTCCCTGTATAAGTGGGATTTGAGTGTATGGGATAGGTGATGATTTATAGAGATAGGGTGATGGTTGCTTAGTGTGTCTGGGAGAGTAGAGGGGTTATGATAATGGTTGGGGTGGGAAATAAGTATCCAGTCTAGTGTGGTGCTGGTATCTGATAGATGATTAATACGAGGTGGGGCAGTGATATGATGGGTGAAGCCATATAGGTTAAAGCTGGAATTAGGGGAGAGGGTGGCAAGAGAGTTCCAGTCGATACTGACATCACAGATAATAATAGTTTCATAGGTGATTGTTTGGGATATCCAGACAAGAAAGAGTTCTAATGTAGGGATATTGTTGCCAGGTGGTATATAGACAGAGGCGTTAGCATTTTTTTTGGGATTGTTTAGGTTACAGTTAACTATGAGTATCTCAGCTGGGTGGAAACTAGGGGGGGATGGTAGAGAGTGGATAGAGAGGTTTTCTGAGTAGAGGATAGCTACCCCACCACCTTTTTTTGAAGGCCTGTCTTGGCGGAATATGTTGTAGCCTGTGGGGAGGATTTTTTTGTTTGATATTTGAGGTTTAAGTCAGGTTTCGGAGATGGAAAGTATGTCTGGAGATTGTAATGTTAGCCAGGAGTGGAGTTCAGGAAGTTTATTTATTGCACTACAAATATTGATGCATAAGATTTTAAGGTATTTAGCATATGAGGTAGGCAGAGGTGGAGTTGGAATTTGGGAGGAGGTGGGAGTAAGTGGTATGTGGGCATCAGAGGAGAGGGTTTGTTGACCAGGGTTAGGAAGAATATCTCCTGTGAGGAGTAGGGAAAGAATAAGGATGAAGGGGGTAAACCTAAAGGGGTGTAGTGGGTATAGTTTGGATTTGAGTTTGGGGGTAGTGGAGTTTAGTGTATAGACTATGTCTAAATAGTTCTAAGAAGTGATGAGAGAACAGTGAAGATAATATATGAAAGCAGTGAGGAGATAGGTTGTTAGAGTGAAGATAAGGTAAAGTGGGACTATCGGGGTTGAGTAAGAAGAAGACGGTGGTAGGATGTGGTTAGAGTGAGAAGGGTAAGTAATGGAAGTGAAAAGAAGGTGTAGAAGCATGTTGTAAAACGGTGTGGCGATGAAGGTTCAAAAAGCGAGTGTGAGATTTCAGGCGAAGAGAGGTGGCTTACAGTATTAGTTGGATAGGTGGGGTGGAGGAAGATACTATGAGTGATTGGAGAAGTGGTAGGGAGGGGAAATAGCTCAGAAGTTGAAGGGGCAAATTAGGAAGAAGTGGTAGTGAAATTGAGATAGAGGATTTGATTGGGAAGAATTGTGAAGGGTGTGGTGGGTGTGGTCTAAACAGGGTGAGAATAAATGTAATTAATATGGGGGTGGGTGGGAATGGAGGGTAGGGTATGGGGACCAGAGTGAGCCCGAGCATTAGCGAGGGTGAACAGAGCAGGGCTACACCAGCCAAGGGAGTAGAATGCCAAAAACAATCAGAGAGGTAACAACTAAGCCAAATAATGGAGAACTGTTTCACTTTTCTATGTTTGTTTATAAAGTTGTTTCTGTAATCTAATACTATGGAGGAAGGACTGTCAGTCTGCAGGGTGTAGAAATAGACCTAAGAGAAAAAAAGAGGGGGATAGAGAAACGTTGGTGTGAGGTCTAGGGAGTGAAAATCTGTAAGGCGCTAGGCAGCTTGAGTAGAGAAAAGATGCAATAGTAACTAGGGTAAAGCTATTGGGAGCTACACAAGTGGGGAAAGGAGTTGCAATTGGTATAGCTAGCAAGAAAGGCAGACAAATATTAGGGAAAGCAGGTAGGTATATCTGACTGATGATCGAGAGAGTGAAGGGGTAGGGGGTGGGGTACGCAGAGATGTGTTATGGCTGACCAGGGCTAATTAAGATAGAAGGTACCAACATAGATTGAGGAGAGAGAAAAAACAAGAATTTACAATGTCATATACACTGACTGGGCGTCAGTTACACAGGAGTGCTGGTAAGGGAAAAATGTGACTGAGATATTTCACAGTGGGTTAAAACAGTGTAGCAGTGTTGCGCAATGAGCAAACAAATGCAACAGAAATGCAAAATGTAAGTTTCTTCTTACATTTATTTCATTGAATTGCACTTCTTAATGCTTATAGTTATGGTATACAGCTAATCTACTACATTTTGCACTATTATAAAGCTTTTTTTACTGTTTCACTGCATTTTTGTACTGTTTTATACTATTTTAACTGCATTTCATAGTTTCATAGTTTAGTACTAGGCTATTTGCCCTGGGGCATTTGTAAGCCTAGCCATAGTGATGTGGCTTTTGCCACCCCATGAAATGGTACAAAAATGCACAGAATAGATTTAGAATACTGTGCCTCTGTCTAGCAGTGACACAATGAAGGTCCCCTTATATAATAGAATTAGTTTACTGTGCCCCTGTATAGTAGTGACACAGATGTGACCCCTGGGGTAAACTTACGATCTCCCATCCACTCATCAAGATTTCTCTTGAAGAGAGTCAGTGAGGGGCTCTGCCTAACATGAACTGGGATCTTGTTCCAGAGCATGGGAAGCCTCTGGGTTGTGAATCTATCCCTCCAGCATGTCCTATTCATACTTGTGCCGAGGTTTAAGTCTTTAGCTCTCGTGGTCCTGATGGATTTGGATTTTTTGAGGTGGAGCATGTCCATCAGTTCCTGATTGGACATGGCCTTGTATATCAGGCAGAGATCACCTCTGAGCAGGTGGTATGCTACTGAATAGAGCTGGAGTTTCTTTAGTCTGGCAGAATAAGACATATGTTGGAGACCCTTGATCCTCTTGGTGAGGTACTTTTGTGGTCTCTCCAGCTGTTGCAAATGCCAGGTGAGGTACATACCAAATGGGGCATTATACTCAATCATGGGTCTGATGAGGGAGGAGTATAGGGGTACAATGACATCCTTGGATCTGGATGTGAATCCCTTCATGATGAGGTGTGCAAGGTAGAATGTTTTTCTAACCACTTTGGCAATGTGGGTGTCAAATGAGAGGTCCCTAGGTCTCTGATTACTTTTTCCGTACTCAGTGAGTTGCTGTCTATGTGATAATTTGTGGGTACTTTATTTTTCCCAAAGGGGATGACTATACATTTTTTGGCATTTAGTTTAAGGCCATGACTCTGGCACCAGTTGTCCGTTTCTGTGAGGCCTTTTTGTAGGATGTATGTGTCCGCTGGTGTATTGACTATGGCGCCTAGTTTGCAGTCATCTGCGAACTTTGTCAGCCACAACCCTCCCATGTTTGCTTTAACATCTGAGAAATAAATGCCGAACAAGAGGGATCCCAGGACAGATCCCTGTGGGACACCACTTGTGACTGGCTTTGAGTCTGACATTGCTCCAACGATTTTAACTTTATGGGTTCTGTCCTTTAGCCAGTTTGCAACCCATCTAGTGACATAAGGGTTTACGTTTAAGCTTTTGAGCTTATCTATGATGCCTGAGTGGGGTATTGTGTCGAAGGCCTTAGCCAAGTCCAGGTAGGCTGTATGGACTGCTTTGCCCTCATCAATGACTCTAGTGACTGGTTCGAGAAAGTCAACTAGGTTCAAAAGGCAGGATCTGCCCTTTACAACGCCAAACTGGGTGGGGTCAAGTGTCTGTAGGTCCCCTATGTCTCTGTTTATGAGTTCCATAATGATTCTTTCCATAGCTTTGCAGACCAGGCTGGTTAAGCTTATGGGGCGGTAGTTCCCAGGGTCTGTAGAGGTACCCCCTTTGTGGAGTGGGACCACTGTTGCTGTACGCCAGTGTTCAGGTACATATCCTGTAGTAAGGCTAAGGTTAAATAGCATTTTTATTTGTGGGTTTAGCTCCTCTTGGAGTTCACGTAGCATGCAACCCGGGATACCATCAGGTCCCATTGATGCTGTGTTTTTAGCTTTGTTGAGGGCGGTTCTCACTTGGACATCTAAGAGGACAGGGAGATTACATTCAGCTGGGATAAGTATTTCTTCTTTTGGGGGTGAGGGAGGGGAGAAATTTGCACTGAACATGTCAGCCAGAATGCTGGCAATATCTGTGGGTTCAGTGTATTTTTTGTTGTTGTGAACTAACTCTGAGCATATCTGAGGGTTTCTGCCCAGGTTTCTAACATAGCTGAAGAAGGCTTTGTGGTTATCTTTAGTGTCCTTAGCGATTTTTCTCTCAAAGTTGGCCTTGGATGTTTTATGAGAGAACGTAGTTTTCTGCTAGTGTTGATCAGAGATGTCTTCCCTTTATGGGATTTTGCTCTGTCGTGCAGTAGCTTCCTTCTTTTGTTATACAATTTGTTAATGGCTGAGGTCCACCAGACAGGACACTTGCCTTTGGTGGAGAGGGACTTGGATTTATTTGGGATTACATGATCCATGCATTCTTGGAGATGTCCATAGAAAGCATTTGTGAAGGATTCGGCATTGTGGGATGTGGTATCCACTGGCCCACTGGGCTTAAAGGATACCATCTCAGTCTTAAGAAGAGTGAAGTCTGCTTTTGAGAAGTTTTTCACTGTGGTCTTTTGTGCTGGGGTGGAGGTGGGATATGTATATCCAGGGTGATTAGTTTGTGGTCAGATCTCACTAGTGAGGGGTATACCTCCGGTGTGGAGCATTTTGTCCCCATGTTTGTGATGATCAGGTCTAGTATATTATCTCCCCTAGTGGGAGATGTGACTAGTTGTTCCAGTGCATTTGAATTTATGGATTCCAGGAACCTTTGGGCTAGGGTGTTAGGGCTAGAATAATGTACCCAATCTATGTTTGGGTAGTTGAAGTCTCCCAGTATGATGGTATTTTGTGATACAGTCATATTCTCCAATGTCTTCAGGAAGGCTGAGTGGGGTTCCTGAGATTGGGAGGGTGGTCTGTAACATGCTACCAGTTGTATAGCAGTTTTGCCTATGGTTAGTTGCACCTGTATGGTTTCTGATGCTTCATGTGTTGCTACTAACCTGGAGCTGTGGGTGTCCTTGATGAATATGGACACTCCCCCTCCCTTTGTGGTTCAGCCTGGGTTTTGGGACCAAAAAGCATAATACAGGTATAGCCTATTGCTAGATAGTGTTCCATTACTGTAATTGCATTTCTATTGAATTACTTAACTGTAAACTGCTTTTTCATACTGAGAGTTGTATTTTCTGTTTGTGAGTGCTCTATCTGTGCTTTTCTGTGCATTTATATGAGGTTTCTTTGTTCTAGTCAGGTAGCATAGTCTGGATAGAGGTCTGCTGTTATCCAGGCCTGGTTGCTTTGCTTGTTGAGTTTCCTGTGTTTCTGGCAGCCATCTTCTGCTGGTGGTGTCTTGCCTTCACTGTTAGTGAGAGTAACAGGGTTGCCTGACCTTCTCTAGCATGAGTGATTGGTTGAAAGAGCAGGGACTGGCAGGATTGGGTAGTAATTTGAGCTTCTAGATTCTTCCATCTTTTTTGGTATTTAAACCCTGTGTTTGCATGGTGTTGCATTTGTTTGCTCATTGTGCATTGCCGCTGCACTGTTTTAACCCACTGAGAGATATCTCAGTCATATTTTCCCTTACCAGCACTCCTGTGTAACTGATGCCCTCCCTTACAACTACTGTGATTTTGTCTAGCCCTGCTCACACCTATAGATACTTTGTTCTGATAGCACCCATTCTACCATCATTTATCTCTCTTGTATAGAGTCTGATAACCATGGACTGACAATTTCCTGTGATTTCTCCTGCTAGTCTTGTTGATATAGGCATCCTGACACAGTGTAGCAACTGCCTGATGTACCTGGACAACCCTCTTCTTCTACCATCTAGGAACACGATATGTGACAGATGCAATTACATGAAGAACCTGGAATCCTTGCTGTCTTAATCACAAGCCAGTACATCTGGCACTGAGAATGTTGTCTGCACAAACACCACAAGCACCACACCTCTAACACCACCCACACCTGTACAGTATATTCCTACATATATGGAGGGTCACAACACAAACATACCTAAACAAAAGAGACCTACGAGGCAAAAGCACACACACACATCACAACCCACTACACCAAGCAACACATATAGCACACATGCCTGTGTCACACATCCTCTAAGGCCCAGCTACAAACCCAACATACTAGTCATAGGAGACTCTATCGTGAGACACACAGATGTGCCCCTCAGCAGGCTAGACAAGGAGAAATAATGATAAGTTGCTTGTCAGGTGCTATAATCTGCCATGTCACTCATGCACTCAAGTCTCTCAACAACAGGTATTGTTATGACTCTGTCATAGTCCATGTTGGTGTGAATGACTTGAGATGTACCTCTCTGGACTATATGAAGAGAGACATGATTGAGCTTGCTGAATATTTGTCCAAGGCAGTTATGTCCCTAGCCTTAAGCAGCATCCTACCATCACCCAGAATGATGCCTCAGTACAAACAGAAAATTATTGACTCTAATGATTGGCTTATTTTTTGGTGTCATTCCAAGGGGATCCAGTACCTGACAGCCTGGGAGGACATGATTGACAGACCACGATGCTTTGCCAGAGATAGCCTTCATCTGTCTCCCCTGGGCTTCAGGCTTCTGGCAAAGGCTCTTGCATCCCCATAGTGCCCTTTTTAGGCAAAGTCGTGATGACAAAATTACCAATGTGAAAAATTCTTTTAAATGAAATTTAAAGGTTATGCTGCTAAACACTAGGAGTCTTAACATGAAATTGCACTCATTACAAGCATTCCTCACCCTAGAAGATGCTGACATTTTTGCAGTCACTGAAACCTGGTTCAAAGCCGCAGAGAGCACCCCATCCTTACAAGGTAACTTGCAATACCATACTTTCCCACCCCAAACAGAGGGCTACAAAGCCAAAGGAGATGGAATTCCAATATTTATCAAAGGCATACACACCTCCAGGCTGGTCAGACAGTATGACGCACAGGAGATACTCCAGGTGCAGTTAAATATTGACAGAACACCTATTCAAATCATAGCTAGCTACAGACCCCCAACCATGACTCAGGAGGCAACCTCCACCTATCTGAACTTACTTGGATCCATCAAGGTTAAACCCTCTACCCTGATCCTGGGTGACTTTAACTACCTAACCATAGACTGGAAGACCTATTCTAGCTCAAACATGAATGCCCAGAGATTCCTCATCAATGCCAATGCAAATGCATTGGATGAGCTGGACAACACCCCCACAAGAGGTAAAAATATCCTGGACCTGGTACTAACCAACATGAGTAGCCACAGTAGCACCCCTGCAGTGTCATCCTCCTTGGTAAAATCAGACCATAAACCAATCACTTTCAAAGTCACAATCTCCCCTGACCCCCCCCCCCCCTTGCCAGGATCGAACAAAAAAACTTTTCCAAAGCTGACTACAACCTCCTGAGAGCAGGTAAATGCAGCTTCACAGCCACCACCCCTTCAGTTGAATGAAACACTAATGTCCAAGCCTACACCAAAAAAACTATATGAGCACCTATATAGCTGCATGGACTCAGCAATACCTGACAGGACCAAATCATCTTCCTCAAGGAAAAGTAACCTGTCTGGTGGACAGCATCAATAAACAGACTCTGCAATAAAAGGGAAAAATTGCTGTCCAGGACCAAGAAGCAGCAGGTGCCATGTTGAAAGCAAGTTCTCCTTTGTCTCAACAAGCAAATAAGGTCACTGGTGAAATCCTCTAAGGCTAACTTCGAGTCCAAGTTGGCCACATCCACTAAGGACAATCACAAGGACTTCTTTGCATATGTCTGCAATCTCAAGAGTAACTCCCAAATGTGCTGTGAATTGGTGGTCAAGAATACCACATAAACAAATGCCATAGATATAACCAACCTGCTGGCAGACAAGTTCAGTGAAAACTTCGTCCCTCTGTCCCCCATCAGTAAATTAGGGCATCCCTAACATCTGCTCCCCTCCACTCATCATGAGGAAGCAGGTTATTAATGCCTTCTCAAAGGCAAAATATACATCTTCCATGGGACCTGACAACATTCCTGGTTGTGTCC
The DNA here is from genome assembly GCF_019279795.1 of Protopterus annectens. NCBI lineage: Eukaryota > Metazoa > Chordata > Ceratodontiformes > Protopteridae > Protopterus > Protopterus annectens. Next base: position 1,505,944,244 of record NC_056746.1, on the reverse strand, counting down.
TACATGAACTCAAGCAAGAGCTCTCAGCACCATTAGGCACCCTATTTAACCAAAGCCTGTGCACCAGCTTCATCCCAGCAGAATCGAAGACAGCCACTGTCATCCCTCTGCACAAAGGTGGAGCATCCACTGACCCAGGAAATTATAGGCCCATCAGCCTAACTAGCCTGATCTAAAAGGCCATGGAATGCATTACCATGGACCTTGTAAACAAGGACATTGGCAGCCTCCAAATGCTTGATCCCACACAGTCTGGTTTTGTCAAAGGGAGATCATGCCTCTTAAACTTGGTTGGTTTCTTCAAAACAGTCACCAAAGCCATGGATGAGGGCAACACAGTACACACAGCCTACCTTGACCTAGCCAAAGCCTTTGACACTATTCCCCACTCGGGCATAATAGATAATGTTCCCTTCGGCATGTACCTTGCCAAGCACATGCAGCAGTTGGAGAGACCACAGAGATTCCTGACCAGGAAAATCCAGGGTCTCAAACACCTATCCTATACAGATAGGCTAAAAGCCCTGTCCCTCTACTCAGTCTCATACAGACTGCTCAGAGGTGATCTGTGTCTGGCATATGAAGCCGTTTCGGACTCTATGATGGAGTTGCTGCATATCTGTAAGTCAAACTCCACTCACTCAACCCACATGCAAGGTCTCAACCTGGTCTGTGATATTAATAGAACTTGGTGGGATGCATTTGTGTCCCAATGACTCCCCCATCTGTACAATAGACTCCCTCTCCATGTCAAACAGAGTACCTTAATAGCCATCGTTAAGAGGAACCTGGATGACTGGATGGGAAACAGAAAATATACCCCTGGGATCCCAACTGTGTCCCTGATGGACCCAGAAAACAGGTGCTGACTTTGTGGGAACATGGGTGAAATTCTTGGCTAGGCTTATAAGGGTCTCCAGGCCAATAGCCTAGTATCCTATGAGCCTACAATGGTGGGTCCTATAATGGAGATTGGTGACAAATTTAGCTATTTTGTTGTAGCAGGAGGTGAGTTTCTTTCTTTGAGTATTGTTTAAGTTTTTAGGACAAGAGCAGCATATAAGAGAGTTGGCAGTAAGAAGGTGGTGGCTAGAGATTTTCTTGCAGTGTCTGTAAGGAATCCATTGATCCTCCTATAAAAGGAGCAGATTTTAATGGTGTGCAGCATATGCTGGTCGTATTTGAGATTATCATCTATTATAATGGCTAGAAGCTTACTGCACATTACAGTTTCAATGACAGTATTATTTGCTGACTTTATGGTGAAAGATTGCTTTTGAATTTGCCAACTTTTTAGGTAAACAGCATTAACTTAGTTTTCTTGGGGTTGATTAGGAGGTTTGATTCTTTGAGCCAGGTTTCTACAGAGGAGAAAGATTTTTGGGTAATGTCTTGGAGCTTATTTATTGTTGAGGCTGCACATATTTATGGTGAGTCTTCTCCATACTGAACTAAACTAGCATGGTGAGTGGAGGTGTGGAGGATATTAGTAAATATATTAAATAAGAGAGTGCCCAGGATAGAGCCATGATGGACACCTGTAGTAACTGGTAGAAAGGATGAGTAGGTTTGTTGCCATTTAATTGCTTGTTGCCTTCCAGATAGATAACTAAGTAACCATGACAAAGAGTTTTGTTAAAGTCCTATTGAGGAGAGTTGAATGAAGAGTTGCTGGTGCAAGAAAGAATCAAATGCCTTTGAGAAGTCTAAGAACTAAGTCTAGGAATATAGAGTGTATGTCATCATACTTAGAATGGCATGCATTCTTGCATTTAGTATGAAAGTACCAAATAGGAATAGTTGGAAAATTTGAGACAGTATTGAAAAAAAACAGAAAGAGCAGCTGCCAGATGATTTAAGGTATCATTAGGAAAGGGTGGTTGTTTACTGTGGCATAAGAACAGCAATATTAGGATGAGTGGTGGTGCCTAATTAGTTTGTTAAACTTGACAAGGCTTTGCTCGGTTCTGATTTCATAAGGAAGATTAGAGAGATTAAGTGAGAACAAGGAGCCACTCTAATGACTTCTGGATTTTTCAGTGAAACATAATTGCAGTTCATTTGATATGAGGGATTTTAGAGGGTGTTGGGTATGCCTGAGAGTATGTAAAGATGGACGCTGTTCAGATTTGTAGAAGATTTTGAGAATTATCTGAAATTGAGATAGTGAAACGGCATTGTGCAATTCAAGCCATTAAATTCTATGAAACTCTGTACTGACTGTGGATTGTGAGGTTTGTTGCAAATTTGAAGTATTTGTTATACCACTGTTCTAATTTAGTTTTGGAATATTGGTTAAGACTGGTGTAGCATATAGTAATATGTGTATTAAAAGTATACAAAGGTTGTTAATAGGGCTGTTTTGACTTATAAAGGATTAGTTTTTGATTGGTTTTACTGAGAATATTAAAGATATGTTTGTCAAATGTCAAGTACTGGTCAATAATGACTCCTAATTGTTTTGTGTCTGAGATGTGTTTGACTTCAATGTTGCTGAGTGATGTTATTTTAAATGTGGTACTATTTTGTGAATTGTATTAGGTGCAAAATCAATCATTTTAGGTGTTTTTTTGCTTTCTTTTGTTTTATTTTTTTGGTGGTGGGTGGATTTCGAATTAACTGACAGCCCTCAGACAGTATTTCAAAAGAAATAAGAGAGGTATGTGGTTTGGATTATAAGTCTACTATTCTGTTTGTTGTTATCAAAGCTAAACTGAATACATAACGAACGAGGTTAACATTGGATAAAGTGTCAGGTATATTGTTGATAAATACTGAAAAGAGTAGTGGTGCTAAAATCAACCAGTCCTTGAGGTACTCTTATTCTGAAGGAAATGGAAGATAAATATGTTTGTTGCCATTTTACAGACTTTGATCTTTGGAGGGGGGCTTTAAAACCAGCTGCTTATGCTGATAGTCATGCCACAATCAACAAATCTTAGCTTTGCATTAAAAAATATATTAGTGCCCTACATTCCAATAAGAGACCTACATTCTTCTGAAAAACTTCTATTAAGAATTTGCAAATGGGCGGTCACTATACTCCTGTTATGCTTCTAAACTGTGAAACACTAGCCACACAAAAATAAAAATGTTTGATATACAATCAATACAGCTGAGCTCAAGCCATCCCTTAACCAACATTGGTCATGCTCATGCTCGTCATAAGCTTAAAACATCTTACCGTGAGCTCTGACTTCCCTCCTCTTATCACTAATCTTCTCACCTCCTATTCAGAATGTCACATTTTAGTCCTCTCCTAAACATTACTTTGCCCTCTTCAGTCTTATATGTGTCTCGTCCCATTATCCTAAACAAACAACAAGAATATTAATGCATGCTGCCTTCCAGGTTCAGCGAACATCATTACTCTCTTACTCCTTCCTTATAACGTCTCTTCCTACAATCTTTCTACAGCTTACAGTGCACCATTCTTCTACCTACTATCCTATGTCTTCTCTCTACTCCACCTTCAGTTCTCCTTATTAATATAACTGTATCACATAACCCTAGCTCTCTCACCAGTTTTTCCTCCCACATTAATAATTGATTTTTTTATAAACCTGTAATAACCTTGAACTCCAACAAAATTTATTCTTACACTCAAATGCTTTAAATTACATAGACATTCCATATTATATTGTAATAGCCACATATCTCAAAACTCATGAATGTGAATATTATCTACTGTATATCTCTGCACTATAACAAATGTCATTTTATTTAATGCTTTAACTATAATATATTTGTAAATGATGGAGCTTTTCTCCTTGGACCCTGCACTAAAAATGGGTTTTGCCCAGTTGGACTTTCCCCATTTAAAAATAAATAAATAAATAATGAGATATGGTGTCAAAACCTTTTGGCAAATCTAAAAAGTACTGATAGTGCCAGTTGCCTTTGTTTCTACGTTCATACATTATGTTCAAAAATATAGCAGTGTAGTCTAAATAATATAATATGGGCATACGGAAAATAATCTACACCCACTGATATTGACAGAAATATGCTTCACACAATAATATCATCTAGGCAAAATATTGACAACCTAAAATATCTCAAACCAGCCATTAAACAGCGACTTCAACATACTCCAGAATGCATTCCTCACTTCCTGATAAAATGCAATTCTAATAGCAAATACACAACCCTGTGGACACAACAACACTAAATAATTACATTCATTTTTTGCAGAGGGTAATATCTTTGCACCCCCCCCCCCCCCCGCAGCATGGGAGATGCACTCCCACACAACCTGAACTTGTATATACAAACTCCATGGTTGCACTTACTCAAAGATGAGAGAAATATCTGACAAAAAGGGAATAATTGCAGGTGTGTATGTAAATATCATAATGGCTATGATTTTCAGGGCATCTTAAGTTAAAACAAGAGAATCATTGCTAAAGCACATTTAGATATTGCAAAGGCAAGGATTTCTATCCTAATAGCTTCAAACAAATTATATAGAATTAATATCATTCACTCCATTCAAATATACTGCAGACTCTAGGCAATATTTTCTTTACTGTGAAGAAGTAGCAGTATATAGCACTTTTTTGATATTTTAGCTGTTCCATCTTTTGCGAAGAAGATAATATTGTATTGACTATATGACTAGAGATATTACAATGCTTAGATTATTGCAAGTGTTCCTATATATATATATATATATATATATATATATATATATATATATATATATATATATATATGTGTGTGTGTGTGTGTGTGTATGTATAAAGGCAAAAGAAAACATATTTTTAAAATAAGTAGGTGAGTCTGTGACTAAATATAATAGCCTTTGGTGAGTTCTGTGTATGTATACACAAGTTTTGGCTGTGAGTAAAAAAAGTAAGAGACTGATCCCCACTTTTCTCAGAATACTAGAGCCCTTGTCATTGAAATAAACAAATGACTCAGGACCTTAAGAAATTCACCTAAGCCAAGTTTGAAGCTAAAATAACTGCCCAAGCCAAAGATAATCGCACAGACTTTTTAAATTCTGTTTTGTAATGTCAAAAGTATAAAGCAACAATATGCTGAGCAGATTATGAAAGATGTTACCTGCACTGAGGCTGAAGATATAGTGACCCTATTAGCTGATAAACTTAGCTCTAACTTTACACCTCTCTCCCCTCTGTCTGTCCCTCACTATATACCTGAAAATAGCTCACCTCCAATTACCACATAAGAACAAGTCCTAAAAGTATTATCAAAAGCTATATATTCTATATTCTATATCAGTCTATGTAATGTATCTGTCTAATATTCTAACCATATTGCAACTTCATATTTACATTTTTTTATAGAAAGTAATGCTTTACACTGTAAAGTTTTACATTATTTTATTCATTGTACGTGGAGATTTTTCCCTGGGCCTCCGCTGAAAATGGGTATTTGCCCATTCGGACTTTCCTGGTAAACAAATGTCTTCTTCTTCTTGTTCTTTTGGCTGCTCCCATTAGGGGTCACCACAGCAGATCATCTGTTTCCATTTCTTCCTGTTTTCTGCATCTTGCTCTGTCACATGAACTACCTGCATATCCTCTCTCACCACATCCACAAACCTTATCTTAGGCCTTCCTCTTTTCCTGTTACCTGGCAGCTTCATCCTTAGCATCTTTTTCCCAATATACTCTGCAACCCTCCTCAGCACATGTCCAAACCAATGTAATCTTGCCTCTCTGGCTTTGTCTCCAAAGCTTTCAACTTGGGCTGACCTTCTAATATTCCTAATCCTGTCCATCCTCGTCATACCCAGTGCAAATCTTAACATCTTCAACTCTGCCACGTAAAGCTCTGACTCCTGCCTTTTTGTCAGTGCCACTGTCTCCAACCCATATAACATAGCTGGTCTCACTACCCTCTTGTAGACCTTCCCTTTCACTCTTACTGATACTCGTCTGTCACAAATCACTCCTGACACTCTTCTCCACCCACTTTATCCTGCCTGTACTCTCTTCTTCACCTCTCTTCCACACTCACCATTACTCTGAACTGTTGATCCCAAGTACTTAAACTTATCCACCTTCGCCACCTCTACTCCTTGCATCCTCACCATTCCTCTATCCTTCCTCTCATTCACACACATATATTCTGTCTTAGTCCTGCTGATCTTCATTCCTCTTCTCTCTAGAGCAAATCTCCACCTCTCCAGGGTCTCCTCCACCTGTTCCCTACTCTCACTACAGATCACAATGTCATCTGCAAACATCATAGTCCATGGGGACTCCTGTCTGGTCTCATCTGTCAACCTGTCCATCACCATTGCAAATAAGAAAGGGCTCAGAGCTGATCCTTGCTGTAATCCCACCTCCACCTTAAACGCATCCGTTACTCCCACCGCAGACCTCACCGCTGTCACACTACCCTTGTACATATTCTGGACCACTCTTACATACTTCTCTGACACTCCCAACTTCCTCATACAATACCACAACTCCTCTCTAGGCACTCTGTCATATGCTTTCTCTAAATCCACAAAGATGCAATGCAACTCCTTCTGACCTCTGTACTTCTCCATCAACATTCTCAGAGCAAACATTGCATCTGTAGTGCTCTTTCCTGGCATGAAACCATACTGCTGATCACTAATCATCACCTCCCTTCATAACCTATCTTCCACTACTCTTTCTATAACTTCATGCTGTGACTGATCAGTTTAATCCCTCTGTAGTTACTACAGCTCTGCACATCACCCTTATTCTTAAAAATCGGTACCAAAACACTTTTTCTCCATTCCTCAGGAATCCATTCACTTTCCAAGATTTCATTAAACAATCTAGTTAAAAACTCCACTGCCATTTCACCTAAACACCTCCATGCTTCCACAGGTATGTCATCTGGACCAACAGCCTTTCTGTTCTTCATCCTCTTCATAGCTATCCTTACTTCCTCCTTGCTAATCCACTGCATTTCATGATTCACTATCCGGACATCATCCAACCTTCTTTCCCTCTCATTCTCTTCATTCATCAACCCCAGAAAGTACTCTTTCCATCCGCTCAACACACTCTCCTTGCTTGTGAGCACATTTCCCTCATTATCCTTTATCACCCTTACCTGCTGCAGATCTTTACTAGCTCGGTCCCTCTGTCCAGCCAATCGGTACAGGTCCTTTTCTCCTTCCTTAGTGTCCAACCTTTTATACAGCTCTTCATACGCCTTATCCTTAGCCTTCGCCACCTCTCTCTTTGCCATGCACCTCATCTCCTTATACTCTTGTCTACTTTCTTCATCTTTCTGACAATCCCACTTCTTCTTCACCAACCTCTTTCTCTGTATACTCTCCTGTACTTCTTCATTCCACCACCAGATCTCCTTGTCCTCCTTCCTCTTTCCAGATGTCACACCAAGAACCTTTCTAGCCATCTCTCTTACTAGCTCTGCTGTAGTTACCCAGCTATTCGGTAACTCTTCACTACCACCCAGTGCCTGTCTTAATTCTTCCCTGAACATCACCTCACAATTCCCTTTTTCAATTTCCACCATTTGATCCTTGGTGCTGCCCTCCCACTCATCCTCCTCTTCTTGATCACCAATGTCATCCTACAAACCACCATCCTGTGCTGCCTAACTACACTTTCCTCTGCCACCACTTTACAGTCCCCAATCTCCTTCAGACTGGCCCTTCTACATAAGATATAATCCACCTGTGTGCATCTTCCTCCACTCTTGTATGTCACCCTATGCTCCTACCCTCTTGTTAAAATATGTATTCATCACAGCCATGTCCATCCTTTTCGCAAAATCAACTACCATCTGACCTTCTGCATTCCTTTGCTTAACACCATACCTACCCATCACTTCCTCATCCCCTCTGTTCCCTTCACCAACATACCCATTGAAATCTGCTCCAATCATCAGTCTCTCACCCTTGGGTGCAGTCATCACCACTTCATCCAACTCACTCCAAAATTTTTCTTTCTCATCCATCGCACACCCAACATGTGGAGCATATGCACTAACAACATTCATCATTACACCATCAATTTCCAGCTTCACAAACATCACTCTATCCGACACTCTTTTCACCTCTAAAACACTTTTAGCATACTGTTCCTTCAGGATAATGCCTATGCCATTTCTCCTCCCATCCACACCATGATAAAAAATTTGAAACCGCCTCCGATACACCTAGTCTTGCTCCCCTTTGATCTGGTCTCTTGCACACACAGCATACCAACCTTCCTTCAGTCCATCATATCAGCTAGCTCTCTCCCTATACCAGTCATACTGCCAACATTCAAAGTTCTGACCCTCACTATCACACTCCTAGCTTTTACCTGCCTTCGGGCATGCCTTCCCCCTCTTCTCTTCCTTCGGCCAGCAGTAGCCCAATTTTCACCAGCACCCTGTTGGCCAACAGTACTGGTGGTGGTCGTTGTTAACCCAGGCCTCGACCGATCCGGTATGTATTTCTGTACTGTTGTCTGCGTGTATGATTTGGCAAAATTTTACATCAGATGTCCTTCCTGATGCAACCCTCCCCATTTATCCAGGCTTGGGACTGGCACAAAGAAATGCACTGGCTTGTGCATCCCCAGTGGCTGGGTATCCTGGTAAACAAATGTAATAAATAAATAAAATAAATAGAAATAAAAGCTAAAAATACTGCATCAAAGAGTCCTGACAATATCCCTTTATGCATCTTAAATAGCATGAAGCGTGATTTAGCCACACCCCTAACAACCCTATTCCCTCCTACACAGGGTTTGCACCAAATGAATGGACAGCAGCTGCAATCATTCCCCTGTTTAAGGGAGGACCTTCCACAGACCAAGGCAATTACAGACCTGTAAGTCTGAACAGCCTTATATTAAAAGCCATGTAAAGACTTATCTTGGAATTAATAAATCAGGATATAGGGCACCTCCAAACACTAGATGCTTGTCAGTTTGTATTCATCAAAGACAGATCATGCTTACTCAACCTGGTGGACATTTTTGAAAAGGTTACCAAACAATGCATGAAGACAAAATTGTAATACTGCATACCTTGATCTTGTAAAAGCATTTCACTCAATCCCCACTCAGGCGTAGTAGAAAATATCTCACTGAGGAGACAGCAGCATCACCATAAAACAAAGTTCATCCCTGTCCATATTAAGCACAACTTGGATCTATGGATGGAAAACAGAAAATTTACCCAGGACTGCTCTCAGTACTAGTAATGGACAGAGGCAGCTCCTAAATGCTTTATCCCATGCATGGGGTCCCCTCAAATTATCTATGGTATGATCTCTGTTATTCTCATTAGGGGTAATATATAATTATTGACCATGGGATGAGAAGGACCAATCTCTATCCAAATGGGATAGATTAATTTGAACACAAAAAGGGAAATTGGCTATGCTTAAAATGGCCTGGTACTTGCCTTTAAACCTATAAGAGGACAGCTGCATGAGTGAAGGTGAATTTGTTACATGGCCAGAGTTAGGACATTTGCACTGGCCTTTGTTTCACTAGGTGTGCTTTAAATTCCAGTTTAAATCTGAAACATGTTGGAATATCCTATAAGCTGAATGGTAGTTCAAGCCAGATTTTTGGGGCTAGCTGAGAGAAGCTATGGTTGATGCAGTAAACATATAGGTGTTTGCAGAGCTGATCCTGACATGGACTGGCTTGAGAGGCTATAGGTGGAGGTTATGAGAAAGAATTTAGTGGAGAGGCATGAGCGAGTGTCTTGATGTAGGTGCTTAAAGACTAGGAAGCCTAGTAAGAGGATAGCACTGTATTAGGGGTAGACAACCATTTTAATGGTGAGGTAGTGGTGTTCTTATTTTGGAGAGTTGGCTATGAATCAAATATGTTGCCAGAGCATGTTTACAGAGTTGTGTAGGTTTTCTTAATGTGGTGGTCCATATTCCATCTGCACAAATCTTTTTCTTTTGGCTGCTGTTGTTAGGGGTCGCCATAGTGGATCATTTGTTTCCATTTCTTCCTGTCCTATGTGTCTTGCTCTGTCACACCAGTGACCTGCATGTCCTCTCTCACCATATCCATAAACCTTATCTTAGACCTTCCTCTTTTCCTCTTACCTGGCAGCTTCATCCTTAGCATCCTTCTCCCAACATACCCAGCATTCCTCCTCAGCACGTATCCAAACCAACTGAACCTTGCCTCTCTGGATTTGTCTCAAAACCATCCAATCTGAGTTGACCCTCTAATATACTCATTACTAATCCTGTCCATCCTCATCATACCTAATGCAAATCTTAACATCTTTAACTTTGCCCCTCCAGCTTTGACTCCTGTCTTTTCATCAGTGCCAGTCTCCAACCCATATGACAAAGCTGGTTTCACTACAATCTTGTAGACCTTCCCTTTTACTCTTACTGGTAACCATCTTTCACAAATCATTCCTGACACGCTTCTCCACCCACTCCACCCTGCCTACACTCTCTTCTTCACCTCTTTTTCACACTCACCATTACTCTGAACTATTGATCCCAAGTATATAAAATTATCCACCTTTGCTATAGCATGGAGAAAAAGGGTAATAACATGATAGGGTGATAAAGCAGGAAGCAAGGATGACAGAATTTAATAAGAAACACAGGCAAAAGCTGATGAGCAAAGGAGATGAAAGGTTACATCAGATTAAGCAGACAAATCTTGACCAGTTGGAATAATTTCCTATCAGACCTCAAAAGTATCACTATCTAAAAGAGTTCAGAAAAAAAAGGCTTTGCAAACATCTAAACACCATATACATGCATACTAATATACATGTATATTCATATATATATATATATATATATATATATGTATATGTATATTCATATATACATGGTTTAAAGAAAAACACTAAGGGCAGCTAACCACTGTAAAGAAACCGTCACAATGTCACCATGCAGCTGTCTGTCTAAGTCGTTTAACTCACCTTGTGTATAGCTAAATAGTCTCTTTCATATTTATCTCTGGGGATAGTTTCTCTTTGTTTCTCTTTGTAATTTCAGATAGTCCTTGCAAAATACTGTCCTTCAGTTATTAAATATTGTTCTCTACAATCTTGTTACTAATATAAAAATGAATGTTGTCTGTAATGTGAAGACTCTGGCATATTGTTCAACATCCAATTAACTGAAGCACATTTTTCACATGAATAGTTTTATTCAGAGTACTGTTTGATGTATCTGCTTTGTTCTTCACAGATTGTAAATGCTTTTCACTAAACAGTTTTTCTTCATTATTTTACATTGTTCATGTTACATTACAAAGACATGCATCTGGAGCATTTCTCCTCGGGCCTTCACTGAAAATTGGCTTTGTTCCAAGTCGGACTTTCCTGGTTAACAAATGTTAAATAAATAAGTAAATAAATGACATACGATACAGTTGCTTAGTAACGCTTGTCTCATTACACCCAGGTCACGACTGAAAAAGCTACCAGGCCCAGCCCAGCTTCCCATTTAAAAAAACCTTAAATAAATAAAAGAAAAAATATTTAAGGACTGACAAAAGTTATTAGGGGAAAAGGGTCAGTGGAATGTTGAAATGCCAGTGAAAAGTCATGAGTAATGAGGCTCCTGTGACAATGAGATACAACTCAAGGGGCAAAGACTGTGATGACAATTTTGTCTAAAGTACAGTTTGCTGAAAACTGTCCCACTAAATAGTCTTTTTCTTAATAACAGTACATATAAACCTACAATACATTCTATTGCTGCTGGATTCATGGACCAAAAGAAAGAGTTTTATGATCAAAATCATATCATATAGACCCAGTGTTGGATCTTCTCTCTCATTTTTTTACAATCGTTTGTATTATCTGTTATAACCTTGTTAATAAAAGTCCATGTAAAGCAAATATTGTACCACATTTTTGTGCATATACAGCCAAGCCTTGGGGAAACCACAACAGCTATTACATCTGGCCAGATATCAACCACACTGACCATATATACATTTTTCCATTAGTGAGATTTAATTAAGCTGGGTAGAATGACTGCCATAAAAATCTTATTATATAGGTTACCAGCTCTATAGACAACAGTTGCTGCTTTCTGCCCATTAACTCAGATGCTTAATTTGTTTAACAATGAACACAGTTCCGTAGCATACTTCTCAATCCCTTAGTGCAAGAAATCTAGACAAAGCCAAAATAGAGGCAGTAAAGGCCCAAAATCAGAGACAAATTTTAACTATTACTCTTATAAATTTAGTTGTTAGAATAATAGACTTTGAGTTAGCATACATTTTCTGAAGAATATAAAGTTTGAAAATTAATATCTGTCATAATTTAGTGACTTCAGTCCGGTTTGTCAGAAAACCACACATTTTATGCAGAACAGATCAAAAATATGAAGCAGAAATCTAGACTTTCTGTGAAATCTGGGTATTTGAGGTGTTTATCCCTGAAGATAGCATGGTGAATCTCCAAAGCAAAACAAACCACTTGGTTGCCAAGTTTGTTGCTTAAAGAAACTTTATATTGTGTAAACCCATTTTCTACCAAACTGAGGACTCCACTCATGTGTATGTCAAAACACCCAACATAGCTTTACTTTTGCAGACAAACTGAAATGAGGGTTACACAGTAAGGGTTAAGCAGTATCATTTACCTGACTTTTAATGGGCTACATCTGTTACACTGACCTATGGTTTTAGATCTGTAGCCAAAAGGGGTACCCACCATTTTGTGTAAGTGGAACAGATCTCAACCTGCCACATTGGCTCAGTCTTTTGCCAGATTAGGCCTCCTGAGCCTTAGAGAGCACCAACCAAGATTTTAAAATGGAAGCTGTACCATATACAATATAACATAGGGAACTGCCAGGAAGCCGTATGCTGCCTTGGGAATAGGGCAGCCCAAATCTCTGTAGGCTGCATGAGATTATGCTCCCTCCCACGTAAGGTTAGATATACCTTAGTGAACTGACCTAGACCATGTAATGTTTAAGCTGAATGGATGCATGCTCAGTGGGTAGACCAAGTATGGCATTGTTATCATTTAGATGACATTAATTGTGTCATATGCTGAGTGGAGCAGGATGTCCTCTAATCCAGACCCTAGAGGACCCTGTATCTGACCACTCCTGATATGAAAGCAGTACATCTGAGTGCATTCCACATTGAGGTGTATTTCTAAATATTTATTTTTTGCAAGATACAAAAATGCATCATGGAGGCTAGATTGGTACCATAAGATTGAGGTAAAACAGGATCACAGATGTTTTATCCATGTTTAGCTTTTTGATGCAGAGGACTGCATCATTATCATAAAGTATAAAGGCCATGCTAAGCAGGTCTCAGGGAAAATGTTGATTAGCAGGATGTCATTAATATAAAATTAAAAGTTTGAGTTGAACCCTCACCAGCATCCATGAAAAACAATGCAGTGTCACACTTAATGCACAAAATCAATGGCTGTAATATAAGATTAAAGAGGAGGGAGAAAAGAGTGGACCACATAAACCATGCCACATTCCATCATTAGGTAAGGATGCCTTTGACAGCACATTCTGCCTCTAAAATTAGCAAAGACTGCTGTGTAAACTGTGAACAGGCCTCTCCACATGCCTTGAAGATGGATCACAGGGACATTTTCTGACTGAACGTGCTGTTCTATAAAGCTCACCTGTTACTTAGATCTCAGGCATAGACATGCACCAGAAAATAACCAAAGCCAAAGTTTTTGTTTCAGATTGATGAGGGAGCTAGGGTGAGGGAGCTAGGATGAGGGAGCTAGGGTGATAATAGCCCATCAGGAGAGAATCCTTCCCATGTTTAGAATAAGTGATAGGAAATAATAGAGGATGCCAACATTTATTACTAATTAAGCCAGTATAAAACTTTACATGCTGCAGACCTACATCATTATACAATTGCTTGTACAGTTCAAAACTATTCATATCTGGCCCAGAGCTTTTCCAGATCTTTTGAATCTAATATTAGTTTCCATGTCCTACAAATTAACTGGGGCACCTAACTGCTATACTCCTTCATTTTCTAATGTGACTAAACTAGATTCCTGTATGAAACAGTGGAGAGTTCCATAGCAGTAGAAGAGAAGGGGGGGGGTGCATGTAAACTCTCATAAGAAGAAGAAGAATATGCACATTCTTCCCTGTAGTTTGGGTGGAATGGTTCTCATCAGGGCTTTCCTAAAGCAGGCAAGCACTATCCACTTCATTTCACTCCAGTCCAGGAGCACCTATGGGCTTTGCCCAAATCACAATAAATGTAAATTCAAAGTGTCTGGTCAGTAGTGTTTATATATATTTTATGTCAATAGTGTTTCATCCCTGCCTTCCTTTGAGCTCTGTTGTTTTCTGTAGGCACCATCTTTGAAATCACACTTAATGCATACATTTCTGGAGACCCAGGCCTCTAGTCACAGCAAATCAGTACGTCACAAGCAGCTAGCACATTTTTATATCGTAGAAAAGTTGCTGGATCATGCTCTAAGTTGCAAATATTAAATGTTATTTTGTGATGTCTGGATAATCTAACTCACTAGTTTAGCAGTTCAGTGTCTTTATGGGAATGAGTTTAACAAATCACAAATGGCATGCAGACAGACCTACAAAATGAAACTAATTATACTGCTAGAAGTTGTTTCTTCACTATGTTGTTAACAGTTTTTTATTGTCTTTAACTCTTAAATGCAGTAATAAAGTTAAAATAGACTAGTGGTTATACTGTTCAACTGCAATTCTCCAAAGTGAGAAAGCTCTAGTGCTGGTGTTGTATGGTTTTGAGGAAAACATATTCTTGCTTGTTCCCATGTTAAAGGAGCTGTTCTAGGGTAAGTCTTATCAGATCTGATTTTGTGTTGGTTGAATAGTGCTGCTAATTACACAGGCAAATGTTAGGCAGCAGGCATGAAACCTAGTAATATAGGTATAAAAATGACAACTATAGGATGTTCACCATTATTTTTGCATTGTGAAAAGTGTAGAGTTTGTGTTATATTAATTATTGACCAGATCAGCTGTTATTTATTAACCTATAGCTAAGAGTTAATTGTATACTTCATATCTGGCTGCACCTGATTCTAAGGACAGATAGGATTTAATGCCAGTTTGATGCAATAGACTTGACTGCTAGATATACTATGCTATACAGTTGTGGAATTTTATATCTTGTTTTATCAGACTCTAAACGTTTATTTGCTATTTAGAGCTCCTGCATACACAAGGACCTCTGAACTCACCATTTGACAGCGGTGCATAAATATCTGCAAAAGGTATTTTGAAGGCCTGACCTGGTAACAAGCACTGTCTGTTCCCATCTGCTTTTTTTCAATTTGAACTGAATTCTTCAAACATAGTAATACATTTACCAAAAGAGTGCCTAGCATCTGAGTTAATTAATCCTCTTATCCCTTTCAGCCATCTCTACTCCTACTCAGTAGACCCTGAGAAAACCAATACCAGCTAATACTCTGCACAGGGTGCATAGGAACTATCACTGTCCAGCATCCCTCACCCAAGCATGAATTTCATCCTTGAAAAGATTGTGATTGTACAGTCAAAGCAATTGTGTATGTGTAATCAAGTGACTATAGCATTAGCTGTGACGTACAGCTATAGGGACATCTGAGTGTCCATGTCCACTCACCTGAAGTAGGTAGCTATATCGGTGTGTTTTCTGTACTATAGGATGTGGCTCCACAAAACCCCCAGCAACACCTATACCACTGGTATATATTACAGCCCATAATAATGGGCAATCAATTTAATATGTTTTTGTGAAGTCCAAAATAATAGCCAATACACTGTTTGTCACCCCCCCTACTGAAACAGAGCAGACTATTTGCTTTGCTTTCATTTTTAGACTACCCCCTCTTTCTTTTCTTCCTTTACTACAGTATATTGCAGCTAACTCTCTAAATTCGTAAGCACACATGTAAATCTCTTATTTTGAATTTTACACTGTTTAACTCATACAATTAACTCTCTCTGGAAACCTTCTTACCTTTGCCATAGCCAAAGCTTACTGATTGTTTTTCTCAGCACTGCTATTTTACTGACTCATTGGTTGAGCCCTGCTCCATTTGGCCTCGCATCTGCTCCCCTACTCTACCCTACCTCCAATTCCCACACACCCTCTCCAACTCTATATTTAAATTACCCCAACTCTACCCCTACATTTCTTCCAACCTATCTCTGCATCAAAACAATCAGAACATAACCCAACTACAGTTGCCCTACAATTAGCATCTCTGACGTATTTACTTTAAATGTTGCTACCAAGCTTGTCTTTTTAGAAGTCATACTATAATTACTCTTGCCCAGTAATATTTTACAGTGCAAACTAATATCTTCAGCAAAATCTAACTTACAGATCATACAAAATGATTCTGACTCAAACTCTACTAGTGTGCTCCTCAGCATATTAGAACTTTTTACCAACTACCATACATCCCAAATAAATATAATTAATAACCCACAAACCCACACTATACCAGGGATACTGGCAAAGGCTCTTGCCACCCCCATAGTGCCTTTTTTAGACAAGGCTCAAATTCTAAACCCACCACCCTAGAAAGCAATAATGGAAAAAAACTAAGGGTAATGCTGCTCAATGCCAGAAGTCTAAATCTCAAGATGCATGCCCTCGAAGCCCTCCTCAGTATGGAGAACATCGATGTCTGTGCTGTGACTGAAACCTGGTTCAAGGCTCCTGAGAGCACCCCGGCACTATCAGGTTATACCTCATATCATGAGTTCCGGCCCCAAAACCCGGACCGTACCACAAAAGAAGGGGGTGTATCCATATTCATCAAGGATACCCACACCTCCAGGCTGGTGGCAACTCATGAAGCATCAGAGACCATTCAGGTGCAGTTAACCATAGGCAAAACTGCTCTACAGTTTGTAGCATGTTACAGGCCACCCTCTCAAACTCAGGAACCCCACACAGCCTTCCTGAAGACACTGGAGAGTACAAATGTCTCTCCAAACACCATCATATTGGGTGACTTCAACTACCCAAACATAGACTGGTAACATTACTCAAGCCCCAATACCCTAGCCCAAAGGTTCCTGGAGTTCATAAACTCAAATGCTATGGAACAACTTGTCACCATTCCCACAAGAGGTGAAAATATACTAGACCTGATCATCACAAACATGGGGACAAAATGCTCCACACCAGAAGTATATCCCTCATTGGTGAGATCAGACCATAAACTAATCTCACTGGAGATCCACATCCCGCCCCACCCCCAACAAAAGACCACAGTGAAGAACTTCTCAAAAGCCAACTTCACACTTCTTAAGACTGATGTGGTATCCTTCAAGGCCCCTGAGCCATTGGAAACCACAACCCAGCTGCTGAATCCCTTACAAATGCTTTCTACGAGCACCTCCAGGATTGCATGGATCAAGCAATCCCAAATAAAATCAAGACCCTTTCCACCAAAGGCAAGCGCCTGATCTGGTGGACCCCAGCCATAAACAAACTTTACAACAAGAGAAGCTACTACAAGATAGAGCAAAATCCCTAAAAGGGAAGACATGTCTGATCAATACTAGTAAAAATCTACGATCACTCATAAAATCATCCAAGGCCAACTTTGAGAGAAAAATCGCCAAGGACTCAAAAGACAATCATAAGGCCTTCTTTAGCTATGTTAGAAATCTGGGTGGAAACTCCCAGATATGCTCAGAATTAGTCCAAAATGATACAAAAATCACTGAACCCACAGACATTGCAAACATACTGCAGACAGGTTCAGTGAAAATTTCTCCCTTCCAAAAGGAGTAATATCTATCCCAGCAGAGTGTAGCCTCCAAATCATCTCAAATGCCCATGTGAGAGCTGCTCTCTCTAAAGCTAAAAACACAGCATCAATGGGACCGGATGGTGTCCCCAGCTGTGTGCTACATGAACTCAATGAGGAACTAAACCCACACATAAGGCTGCTGTTTAATCTTAGCCTTACCACAGGATACGATGCCGAAAGAGTGGTGTGCGGCAACTGTGGTCCCACTCCACAAAGGCGGTGCTTCTATGGACCCTGGTAATTACCACCCCATAAGCAACAAGCCTGGTCTGCAAAGCTATGGAGAGGATCATAATGGAACTCATAAATAAAGACATAGGGGACCTACAGACATTGGATCCTACCCAATTCGGCTTTGTCAAGGGCAGATCATGCCTCTTGAACTTGGTGACTTTTGAAACAGTCACCAAGGCCATTGATGAGGGTAAGGCAGTTCACACAGCCTACCTTGACCTTGCAAAAGCTTTCGACACAATACCCCACTCGGGTATCATAGAAAAGCTCACCAGCTTAAATGTAAACCCATATGTCACAAGATGGGTTGCAAACTGGCTCAAGGACAGAACCCACAGGGTTAGAGTTGCTGGTGCCATGTCAGACTCCAAGCCGGTCACAAGCAGTGTCCCACAGGGCTCAGTCCTGGGCCCCCTCTTGTTCAGCATCTACTTTTCAGAAGTGCAGGCAAACATAGAAGGATTGTGGCTGACAAAGTTTGCAGATGACTACAAACTGGGCGCCATAGTTGAAAATCCATCAGACACAGATATCCTTCAGAGAGGTCTCATAGAAATGGATAACTGGTGCCAGAGCCATGGCCTTAAGCTAAATGCCAAAAAATGTATAGTCATACCCTTTGGTAAAAACAAGGTAACCCCAAGTTACCACATAGGTGGCAATCCATTAAGCACAGAAGAGGTTATCAGGGACCTGGGGACCCAAGTTGACAGTAACCTTTCATTTGACACTCATCACATTGCCAAAGTGGTTAGGAGGACCTTCTACATTGCCCACCTGATTATGAAGGGATTCACATCCAGATCAAGGGAGGTCATTGTTCCCCTGTACTCTTCACTTATCAGACCAATGATTGAGTACAATGCCCCATAATGAATGTATCTTACCCGACACCTGCAGCAATTGGAAAGACCCCAAAAGTTCCTCAGCAAAAGGATAAAGGGGCTCAAAAATATGCCATATGCTGCCCGACTGAAGAAACTCAGATCTATTCAGTGCATACTGTCTGCTCAGAGGTGACCTGTGCCTGACATACAAGGCCATGTCCAACCGAATTAATGGACATGCTCCACCTCAAAAATCCAAATCCACCAGAGCCACAAGAGCAAGAGACTTAAACCTCAACACGGATATAAATAGGACATGCTGGAGGGACAGATTCATCACCCAGAGACTTCCTATGCTGTGGAACAGAATCCGGTCCATGTGAGACAGAGCACCTCGCTGGCTCTGTTCAAGAGGAATCTTGACCAGTGGATGGGAGATCATAGGTTTACCCCGGGGATCATCTCTGTATCACTGCTGGACAGAGGCATGGCAAACTAATGGGTATAGTATTCTTCAACCTAAGGGGTGGTGAAAGCCACACAACTCTGGCTAGGCTTATAAATGCCCTAGGGCAGATAGCCTAGTATGAACCTATGAACCTATAAACAACATGCAGACAGACCTACAAAATGAAACTAATTATACTGCTAGAAGTTGTTTCTTCACTATGTTGTTAACAGTTTTTTATTGTCTTTAACTCTTAAATGCAGTAATAAAGTTAAAATAGACTAGTGGTTATACTGTTCAACTGCAGTTCTCCAAAGTGAGAAAGTTCTAGTGCTGGTGTTGTATGGTTTTGAGGAAAACATATTCTTGTTTGTTCCCATGTTAAAGGAGCTGTTCTAGGGTAAGTCTTATCAGATCTGATTTTGTGTTGGTTGAATAGTGCTGCTAATTACATAGGCAAATGTTAGGCAGCAGGCATGAAACCTAGTAATATAGGTATAAAAATGACAACTATAGGATGTTCACCATTATTTTTGCATTGTGAAAAGTGTACAGTTTGTGTTATATTAATTATTGACCAGATCAGCTGTTATTTATTAACCTATAGCTAAGAGTTAATTGTATACTTCATATCTGGCTGCACCTGATTCTAAGGACAGATAGGATTTAATGCCAGTTTGATGCAATAGACTTGACTGCTAGATATACTATGCTATACAGTTGTGGAATTTTATATCTTGTTTTATCAGACTCTAAACGTTTATTTGCTATTTAGAGCTCCTGCATACACAAGGACCTCTGAACTCACCATTTGACAGTGGTGCATAAATATCTGCAAAAGGTATTTTGAAGGCCTGACCTGGTAACAAGCACTGTCTGTTCCCATCTGCTTTTTTTCAATTTGAACTGAATTCTTCAAACATAGTAATACATTTACCAAAAGAGTGTCTAGCATCTGAGTTAATTAATCCTCTTATCCCTTTCAGCCATCTCTACCCCTACTCAGTAGACCCTGAGCAAACCAATACCAGCTAATACTCTGCACAGGGTGCATAGGAACTATCACTGTCCAGCATCCCTCACCCAAGCTTGAAGTTCATCCTTGAAAAGATTGTGATTGTACAGTCAAAGCAGTTGTGTATGTGTAATCAAGTGAATATAGCATTAGCTGTGACGTACAGCTATAGGGACAGCTGAGTGTCCATGTCCACTCACCTGAAGTAGGTAGCTATATCGGTGTGTTTTCTGTACTATAGGATGTGGCTCCACAAAACCCCCAGCAACACCTATACCACTGGTATATATTACAGCCCATAATAATGGGCAATCAATTTATTATGTTTTTGTGAAGTCCAAAATAATAGCCAATACACTGTTTGTCACCCCCCCCTACTGAAACAGGGCAGTCTATTTGCTTTGCTTTCATTTTTAGACTACCCCCTCTTTCTTTTCTTCCTTTACTACAGTATCTTGCAGCTAACTCTCTAAATTCATAACCACACATGTAAATCTCTTATTTTGAATTTTACACTGTTTAACTCATACAATTAACTCTCTCTGGAAACCTTCTTACCTTTGCCATAGCCAAAGCTTACTGATTGTTTTTCTCAGCACTGCTATTTTACTGACTCATTGGTTGAGCCCTGCTCTATTTGGCCTCACATCTGCTCCCCTACTCTACCCTACCTCCAATTCCCACACACCCTCTCCAACTCTATATTTAAAATACCCCAACTCTACCCCTACATTTCTTCCAACCTATCTCTGCATCAAAACAATCAGAACATAACCCAACTACAGTTGCCCTACAATTAGCATCTCTGACGTATTTACTTTAAATGTTGCTACCAAGCTTGTCTTTTTAGAAGTCATACTATAATTACTCTTGCCCAGTAATATTTTACAGTGCAAACTAATATCTTCAGCAAAATCTAACTTACAGATCATACAAAATGATTCTGACTCAAACTCTACTAGTGTGCTTCCTCAGCATATTAGAACTTTTTACCAACTACCATACATCCCAAATAAATATAATTAATAACCCACAAACCCACACTCACTATACCAACAGTTATCAAGTCTATCAATCACCACAGCACCCACACTGTACCAGCAAATACTCATACTTTTTTTCAAGTTACATGTATCTTAAATCTAAATATGTTACCAAATGAAATCCAGTAAAAAGTAAAGCAGAAATGCATTTGGCTGCATACTTTCCTTCATAAAATTTCTACCCCAAAAAATCAGTGGAGACATTCCCCCAAACCCTGGCCCCATACAACAGCAAAAAAACTCACTAATAGCAGAGTATTAAATGAACCATTCTCTTTTCCTCTCCCATACCCCAAGTCCAGCCTTCTCTTCCTAAATATCAGTTATTAGAAGCATATGCAATAAAATGGATGACATACATGCTTGTATTGCCACATATTCCCCAGACATAATCATAGCTACAGAAACATTGCTGCAAAAAGACATAAATGACAATGAAATTACCCCACCTGGTTTCAGTATAATTAAGCTTGACAGGAAAAATAAGTGGGCAGGTATATCTTAAAGTCAATGATAGGACAGGGCTTTAGTTAACAGCTCTCTCTCTCTCTCTCTCTCTCTATATATATATATATATATATAGTAACACATATTTGTATATATATATATATATATATATATATATATATATAGTAACATATATATATATATATATATATATATATATATATATATATATATATATATATATACTACCAGGTAACATTACTACTGTGGAAAATATCCTATAGTAAATATCCCACTATGTACAACATGAAAAAAATAATTCTAGGAGACTTAAATATAGACTGGCAGCTTATTAACAGCAGCACCTCATCTGATTCTATAAACCTGAATGGCTTTACCCAGTCAATAACATCAGTTACAAGAGTCTACAAAAGTACTGGTAGGCAATCAACCTTAGACTGGATTCTTACTAATAGACCCAACAAGGCAGCCGGTATGTACTCAGATGTTACAATATTCAGGATAAACATATAATTTACAATCAAGTTCATAACTCAAAAAACCTTGGCTAACACACTTTTATTAAATCCTTAAGAGAATATAATTAGAAAATACTAAAATATAAGCCCTTAGACTTTGCTGTCTCACACTTCTATGAGATATTCCTAAAAATTCTCAATAACCTTGTCCCAGTACGTTCTAAAAGGGTCTTATCCAATCCTGCACCATGTCTAACAAAATAAACTAAGAAATTAATGCTACAGCATGACAAATCCTGGAAAGAGTGGCTCAAAAATAGAACACAAAATACATTTCAACATTTCAGGCAAATAAGGAATAGGACAAAATATCAAAACAAACATGACAAGCAAACATATTATACATCTTCCAAAATAAAAATCAAAACAACCCAAAACTCTTCTGGAAATCCAATAACAAACTTTTGCATCCAGGCCAAATTACCACCCTCACCCCTGCATCCACCAATTATACTGATTTGACTTCCACACAGTTTAATAACTATTTTATACAGACTATAATGTCCAGCTCTAACATTAATACTTCCACTACCCTCTCAGTACCAGCAGCGTCTGAAAAATTTCTCAGCTATTTGACTTCAGTGCAGTATGTACCTACACTATTAAATAGCTCCAACATAAGGGAAAACCAACCACCCTAGCTGCTGACCAACTCCTGTCAGAGTACTTAAAAATGGCTGCAGATGCAATTGCTTTGCTGGTCTCATTATTGATAAATAGATATATATTGAAAAATACATCCCTTCCATCTGGAATAAATGTATTATTAAACCTTTACAGAAAGGTGGCACATCTACATAACTTAATAACTACAGGCCTATTGCAATCCTCTCCCCTTATCAAAAATAGTTATAAAATGTATGCATGCTCAACTTCTACATCATCTAAATTCAAATAGTCTGCTCTCAGAAACACTGCATGGTTTCAGACCCCACCACTGCACTCATTCACTTCACAGGCACTATTCAGTGACCCAGGAACACTGGTAACTTGGTGTCAGCGGTGTCCTTAGAGGTACCCAAAGCTTTCTGCACTGTATCACTGTGCTTTCACTCATTGAACTCTCTTCTACAGGTCTCTCATCTCTCTTAAATGGTTCTTTAATTGTCTGTCTGGAAGGCAACAAGCAGTTAAATGGCAACAGGATCTCTCTTTCTATCTTCCAGTTACCATAGGTAACCTGCAAGACTCTGTACTGGGACCACTTCTTTTTAATATTTTAAAAAACAGCTCCATGCTGCCATACACCAAGCAAATATAGTACAATATGCAGATGATTCAAATTTAGCCCCCACAATATCCAGACCACAAGAAATCCCTCAAATTTCCTTCTCATCAATTGAAACCTGGCTGAAAAATATAAACCTACTCCTTAATCCAAATAATACAAAACTGATGCTTTTCAGTCCAAAATATTAACTCCATCAAAAACAACCTTTGTTGGTTGAATCTGCAAATAATATTAAAATTGAGGTAGTACCACAGACTAAATTACTGGGCATTATAATAGATGACAGTCTTAAATTTGCTCAACATAGTCTTCAAACAATTAAAAAGACCTACCAGAAACTTGACTCCATTTACAGTGCAAAACAGTACCTTAAAGAGCCAGCAAGAAAAACCCTGGCCTCATCCTATTTGCTTCCAACCCCCTTATATGCCTTACCTACCCTAAAAACATAAGCTCTACACTAAAATCTAAACTAGTCTCTTGTTACAACAAAGTATTTAAATTTGCTACTAACACTGCACACCAAGCTCACCACTGCCAAGGCTTAAAACAGCTAGGGCCTAACAACTAAATAACATACCTGAGCTCGTTATGGCACACAAACTGATATTTTTTCCTGAGCAATGTCCTGCATTAAAAAAAACACACATGGGACCTCCATTTTGGTGATAAATGTCTACTAAACACTACTAAAGCAAATAATTTATCGGGTGGGACTCACTGTACTCCTGTTACATCTCCAAACTCTGAAACACCATCCCTACATAAGTAAAAATGATTAACAAGCTTCCAAGCTATAAAATCCATCTCAAACAATACCTTACCCAATCCTGGTAATGTTCATGTTCATCACCAGGTTGAGACCACTAGTGAAAGCACATGTTATGACTAACTTTTTTGCCCTCCACTACTTGAATCATTACACCCTTAACAACTTCCCGTCCTGCACTTGAATTTATACATCCCTTTTCACCTCCTTTAAACACCATTTCTCATATTGCTCTTTTTCTAACTGCCCCCATCCACTGTTCTACCCTTGTATGCATCCCCTACATACCTAAGTTACAAACATTGTAGATATACCAGTTTAGAACAGGCAACCTAAGCAGAACTAGTCCTACACCCTGCTCTCTCAATCTTATGTTATTACCATAATCCTCCTCTGTACTAATATTATCTTCCCTCCCCTCCATAATTTTATCTGACTTCATTATAGCTCTTGAACTTTTTACATATCTGTGCAACACTAAGAACTTTTCACATATCTGTGCAACACTAAGAACTTTTTACATATCTGTGCAACACTAAGAACTTTTTACATATCTGTGCAACACTAAGAACTTTTCAAATATCTGTGCAACACTAAGAACTTTTTACATATCTGTGCAACACTAAGAACTTTTTTACATATCTGTGCAACACTAAGAACTTTTTTACATATCTGTGCAACACTAAGAACTTTTTACATATCTGTGCAACACTAAGAATTTTTTACATACATGTGCAACACTAAGAACTTTTTACATATCTGTGTAACACTAAGACCTTTTTACATATCTGTGCAACACTAAGAACTTTTTACATAGCTGTGCAACACTAAGAACTTTTTACATAGCTGTGCAACACTAAGACCTTTTTACATATCTGTGCAACACTAAGAACTTTTTACATAGCTGTGCAACACTAAGACCTTTTTACATATCTGTGCAACACTAAGACCTTTTTACATAGCTGTGCAACACTAAGACCTTTTTACATATCTGTGCAACACTAAGACCTTTTTACATAGCTGTGCAACACTAAGACCTTTTTACATATCTGCAACACTAAGACCTTTTTACATATCTGTGCAACACTAAGAACTTTTTACATATCTGTGCAACACTAAGAACTTTTTACATAGCTGTGCAACACTAATAACTTTTTACATATCTGTGCAACACTAAGAACTTTTTATATATCTGCAACACTAAGAACCTTTTACATAGCTGTGCAATACTAAGAACTTTTTACATATCTGTGCAACACTAAGAACTTTTTATATTTCTGCAACACTAAGAACTTTTTACATATCTGTGCAATACCAATAACTTTTTACATATGTGTGCAACACTAAGAACTTTTTACATATCTGTGCAACACTAAGAACTTTTTACATATCTGTGCAACACTAAGAACTTTTTATATATCTGCAACACTAAGAACTTTTTACATATCTGTGCAACACTAATAACTTTTTACATATCTGTGCAACACTAAGAACTTTTTATATATATGCAACACTAAGAACTTTTTACATATCTGTGCAACACTAAGAACTTTTTACATATAGGTTCATAGGTTCATAGGTTCATACTAGGCTATCTGCCCAAGGGCATTTATAAGCCTAGCCCATAGTTATGTGGCAACACTAATAAAACTATGCCTATCATTTTGCTGTGCCTCTGTCAAGCAGTGACACTGAAGTAATCTGTGCAATACTAAAATCTCCCTTCCTGTATAATTATATAAGTGACTTAATTGCGTATCTTGAATTCCTTACAAACTTTTTTACTGAAATATAAGAACATTAAACTTCTGTACAACAATGTCTTTCCTTTGCAGTATCAATCCATTTACTTCTGCAAGATTTTACAGCTAAAATAACTGTTTATATTTGTCTTGTAATTATGCTTGTAGTTTCATGTGAAATGTAGCTGTTGATTTTCTCAAAATTCACTTGTTAATATAACCGTGTACTGTATGTACTGTGGTAGAGCTTTTCTCCCTGGGCTTCTGTTGAAAATGGGCTCTGCCCAGTCAGACATTTCCAGTCAGCAAAGAGAAATAAATAAATAAATCAGTCAATCAATAAATAAATAAATCAATAAATAAATAAATACAGTGTGGCACATATATTTTCAGCCAAAGGAAATTAATGGGTCTCGGTAACCTTTGATGAAAATTAATACATGCTACATATCTTTCCTGTACTTACTGACACGGTCTGTGAAGGTCTGTATCATTCACCTGTAATTCAACCCTTTTATGCCATCCATTTGGAGGTCAGGGAATTTAGGATCCCTTAATTTTTTTATGAAATAAAGGTGATGGTATTACTGCTTTGTACTCAAATTTCACTGCAGTGTAGACAGAGTATCACTAAGATTAATAAAATGCAGAAAGTAAATGCATTGCCTAAAAGGAAAGGTAACAATACCTGGACTGGTTTGATGGGAGCTGTCTGTTTCCAAAAACAGGTTCCAGACCTATGCCAGCAGTAGGAGCTCAGAATGTGGCAAGTTTATTACTGATAGCTGACTAATACAAATAAACAATCACAGAGTTTCTTTTATTCAGGTTAAAAAAACATTTCAGTTCTGCAACAATTGGACTGGAAGATGAACTAGCCTTTTGCCAAACATTCATTATGAAATAATTAGATTCTTATCAACAAGGAAGAGAAAGCTAATAAAATATGTTGTTGTAGACAGAGTGTAATAATGAAGCTAGCTTGCAATACCCTTGTTTGTTGTTAACATGACCTTCAGCAGCTGTGTCAGACGCATCTTAATGTTTTCTTAAAATGTTTCAAATTCTTCAGATACTTTATGTTTAAGAAATATCTTTTTATTTATCTTGTTATTGTTATAAGACTTTGTTTTGGCACCACCAAAGGAAAGGTCTAATCTGTTACCAATGCATTTCTCATCATAGTCTGTTTCTTTTCAAGATGACATTAATTGTAACTAAAAAAGAAAGGTCAGAATTTAAAGCTATTGTGAACAGATATCGCCAAAAAGTTTATAAAGTGCTACAGCCTGCCAAATAACAAGGTGCAAAACCTTTCGTGTGGATGGAAAGACAACTACTTAAACACATTACTAGGTTCAACACTTAGAGATAGAGCTATATCGCTTCAAAATATATTTACACTTCTCAAAGAAAGCACATTATATGTTCCAGAAAAAGCAACAACTAGTGATATCCAGTGAAGATCAAAGGCAAAACATGTCATATTAAGGTACTTGCAAATGGGAATATTCATATATAAATGATAAGTATATATGGGTTATTGGATATAATGGAAGACAGGGAAAGAATGACAGTCACACATACAACGGGATAAACATTTTAAGCCAGTATAGTTATCAACACGTTTTCAGTAAACAAAAAGATTAATCAGGCAAAAATCCTGGTAAACAACTAAATAACCATATAGGATAAACTGTAACAAATCAAGAGTAAATAAACTTTTTTTTTACAGCTGAACAAAACTACATACCAAAAATAAATACTTTTATGCTAATTAGTCCGCATTTTTGAAACCAAATTCTACAAATCAAATTTGTTACAAGTAGAATATAATTTGTATTTATTTTTAAGAAAAATCATACAAACTAATATCCTGCTTCCTCAGTAATACCAACTTTGTATTCCCTATAAGCTCATAAAAATATTGTAAAAAACACCAATCCATCCCACGATTTCAGACATGAAGCAAGGTTCCTAAACACGGCGAGCAAGGTTCCTAAACACAAACACAGTGGGCAAGGTTTCTAAACACAAACACAGTGGGCAAGGTTCCTAAACACAAACACAGTGGGCAAGGTTCCTAAACACAAACACAGTGGGCAAGGTTCCTAAACACAAACACAGTGGGCAAAGTTCCTAAACACAAACACAGTGGGCAAGATTCCTAAACACAGTGAAGAATGTAAAAGGACCGAAAACCTTGCAAACACTAGACTAAATTAAAACAGAAGCAAAGACGAGTGCTACAGATATAGGCAAGCAGGTACCAAAGTAAAGAATTACCCATGGATGATATGTAAATAGGCACCAGTCCCTGCAGATGCATTCACAGATACTGTTCAAAGATGGTGCATTATATGTCCATGCTGTGGAACAGGCCACAATTCATCAATGGAGTTCAAGTCCTTGACTAGTGTCGCTAATGATCTGCAACCAAAAGCTAATAATGAATATGATCAGTACAGCAGCCACTCACTGGGCACTGGCAGTGACATATGTGCAAACACCACAGCTGCACCATTAATGGGTATGTCATCTGTGCACAGATCTAGCCAGGCAGGAACAGCTTGAACACTGCAGAAAGGATGCAGCAACCCTGAACTTGTAAGTCAAGTTAGTACCAGTGTGGACAAAGCTTACAAGTACTGGGTCTTTGGTTGTAGAATGCCACCTCACTGCTGGGGAAAATGCCACAGCTTGTGTGGAATGCTGAAAATGTTTAGTTAGATGTAACTGCTCTCACCACTGATTGCAAAAACAGACTTCATGATCTGGAATGGTCTTGTCTCCTAATCTGGAGTTGCTACTCAGGAGAGCCCCTGGGGAATCCAAGGATACAAAGCAGCTAGCTTAGTGCTGTACGGTGGGAGATTATGTCCCTTGATGGGAGATCACCTTAAGTGGACTATAAATTTGACAAAGAAAAACTCTGTTTTTTATGCATATCGACCTAATGAGTATAAAGAGTATTATCCTTCTTGGAGACTCTGAGAGTGCTACTTCATAGGTTACTACCCACTGACCTTGTACTCCGGCCCATGAGAGTGTTGCTTAAAAGGTTACCGCCTCCTGATTCTGTATTCATGCCCATGAGAGTTGTGCTTGATAGAGTTATCACCCCATGACTATGCAATAGTATTGAAGGACTTCAGAATTCATGTGGGAATAACCTTATGTGAGGAGCTTCTAAAAAATTTAGCCAAGAGGGTTTTAGAAAGAAGTTACCCAATAACAATGATTTGTGAAGCCATTATCGCCCTGAACATGGGGAGGGAGACTTTATATCAGCCCAGAAAATTGGTTCAAAATGTTTCAGCATCACAAGACAGAGAAAGCTAGAATTGTAATTTGGCAACTCTTTTGTTCTATACTGTTGATGACCCATAAATTAGTTTGATTCACAGTTAGAGCGTCTTCTGTGTGTCGACATGCGTGAATGGGCATTCCTTCGTTGAAGGTTGTGCGTTAGGCTCGGCAAGCCAGCACGTAAAACTCTACTGCCAATCATTAGCGGACCGGAGTTCCGCTGTGGCGACCCCTAACTGGGAAAAGCCGAAAGACAGTTTATGGCCAATGACTGGAGGATTTTAATGCAGCATGATGAAATAGCCACAAAAGATAGGTCCATACCTTGTTAAAATGAACTAGAGGCATCAGAATTTTAAAGAAGAATTCAGACAGTTCCTAAGGTATGTAATGTAAAGACCAAACAAGGAGAATAAATGAGTTTTTCCTTGTGGGTTTCTGTCCAGTATAAATTTGTGAAAAGGAAAAAAAAGATTAATGTGTCACAAGAGGAAAGAAATGTTATCCACTGGTCATTTTAACTGTATGTCTAAGTATGTAGCTTACATAGCTTATTTTGATCATATCCCAGTCCCACCTCCTTTTTAAGTAAGACAAGTTATATGGAAATTGAATGCAACTATGTATAAACATAGCTGTGCTGTGAATAAAAGAAATTATAACAATGTATTATGTAGGCATTTTGTAGTATGCAACATTTTTAAAACATGTTTACTTTTATGTGACTGATACAGTTTTGATGAATGTGGGGGAGGGGGGCTTAAAATACATTGAATGCAAAATGCCAGGTATATTTAAGTGCCTGTAATCATCCAAGCAATAGCAAAATAGTACATTTTAAAAGTAAATTAATGAGAAGAGCACTTTTACACTGACTAAACAAAAATCATTAAAAGAAGTTTTATTTTTGCAATTTACAAAAGAACTAAAGCAATTAAATGCCACCATGAGTATTTCTTTATATTTGGGTGACTAACTATGTTTTCACAGGTGTAGTAATAACAATTATACAAAAATTGAAGGCCACAGGTGCGTACTGAACACATGCAAGCAGCTGGGTCTAGCATTTCTTTTCTTTGTTTATTTATTTAGTTTGTTTACAGGGGTAGTGCATTGATCACAAAAGATGGTTTGCAGGTGCAGCCCAAGTGAAGAAATTCACTAAAAACAAAACAAAAAAATTTCACAAAGAAGGAAATCACAAAAGTTAAATAATCCCATAGACTATTGATACAATATGTAGATATTATCAACAGAGTAGAAAAACAAATGTAAATTAATTTTAGTAGTAATATGAGAGGGAAGCAGCAGCTGAGAGCAGAGGATGAAAATAGAAGTGATGCAGTTGGGGAAGGAGTTAGGTTATTGTGTCCAGTGGAAAAGCACTTGCAGTCAGAGTTTTGATGGAAGCGCCTTTGAGTTGAGGTCTGAATGTGAGGAAAGAGAAGACTTCTGTTAGATGAAGGAGAAGGACTTGCTAAAGTCTGGGTGCAAAAATGGTGAAGGAATGGTCAGTACAGTGCAGTTTGGTTTGGGGTGTCTGTAGTAACAAAGTTAATTGGGAGAGGTTGTGTAGATAGTAGGGGATGTTTTTGTTATGGAGTTTGGCTGCAAGAGGTGGAAAAGAACCTGGTTGAAGAAGTTTAAAAAGAACAAACCCTAGGAGTAGATCAACACTGCAGGACATTGATAGTGACTGGGCTTTGGAGTGGGAGATTCAGTGGTGTTCCTGAGAGGGTAATTGGAAATGAAATGGCAGATTTTGTTTTCAATGGACTACACAGTGGATGATTTTTTTTTTTTTTACGTTTGTGGCTATGAGGGGGAGCTCATATTCAAACTGAAGAAGGAGGACTCCTTTGACTATTGCAGCTCCAGCTGGTCAGAAAGAAAGGGAGATATATTCTAGGACCAGAATAAAAGAGAACTGATCTTTTCCTGGTGTTTTAAATGTGGTTTTGGAAGTTATTGTGACTGGTCTAAATATAAACCCAATTATTTAAAGGACATGGTTATATCTACCATGGAACCATTGAGATCTGGGATGTTTAAGATTTTATAGAGTTTTTTTAGCTTTTGTAAGGTTCCAAATGTCATTCCTTTTATATTAGAGAGGTTTATGAACAGCCTGTAGTTATTTATCCAAGAATTAAGGGAGTGGAGGTCAGACTGAAGCTGTGTTCGAATAGCTGAATGTGAGAGAGCAGACAGATTAATCAGCATGTAATCTGCACAGAGAGATAAGGAGGTGGGGCTGATCAGGGGGTAGGTTGTTAATAAATAGTGAAAACAACAATAAGGTGAGGATGGCTCCATGGGGCACTCCTCTGGTAAGAGCTGGAGGTGATAGAGATGAGCCTATTTTGACTCTGAAATACCTATTTTTTCAGAAATGTTGGAACCAGCTGATAGTACTGGGGTTAACCTCAATTTCTTGGAGGGAGTGAAGGAGCAGAAAGTGGTCAATAAGATCAAAAGCTTTGGTAAAGTTAATGAAGAGAGCTCCTGACAGGTTGCCTTTATCCATGTTGAGAAAGATCTCATCTGTAAGTGACCATAATGCTGTCATTGTGGTCCAGCCGGCCCAGAATCCATGCTATTTTAGAATGTGGAGGTGGTACAGTTGGATGCAAGTAGACAGTTGGTTGTAGATTAGTTTTTCAAGTATTCCCCAAGTAGGGAGGATGGAGATAGGACAGAAGTGGGAAGTATTTTCTAGCTGAGGTTGTTTGGGAAGGGGTTTAACAAAAGCAGTTTTCCATATGTCTGGCATTGTATTTTGAGTTAATCATAGGTTATAAATATGAAGAAGAGGTGTGGTAAGGAGGTCTTTGTACAATGATATAAACCAGAGGAGTAGTTTGTCTGCACCAGGGAGTGTATCCAGGGGTATGTTTCCTAGTAGGAGAACAAGTTATTTCTGTGTAATTTTCTTAAAATAGAAGAGGGGGATAAAAGGAAGGGAGCTGGGTGAGTTTCCGGGAAGATGTAGAGGTTGTGGCACTAGGGAGATGGCTAAATTCCTTGAAAATGTCCGAGGCTGAGAGCTGGTTTTGAGAGGTATGGATGGTGATAGGTGTGGATATGGAATCAGTGGATTTTTGGACTGAGAGAAGATGTACTTCCTGCCAGAAATGTTTGGGTTTGCCTGACAGACCAAGTTTTTTTTTTTGAGTAGATGTTTTTGTGCCTGCATATGGCTTGGTTAGCTAGGTTACATAGAGAGGTAAAGATGGTATGATTTTCTGGTGAGGGGTTTTGTTTCCATGGAGACCGCGCACTGTCCCTAAGTTTGAGCAGAGCTTTCAGTTTGATGGTTAGCCAGAGGGCTTTGTTGTATTTGAAAAGGCACTGTGTAACAGGGAAGAATTTGTCTTACAGTTGAAGGAGGATACATGTAAGAGCTGTTGCAACTGAGCTGGGGTTCTGTAAGATGGTAATGCAAGACCAGTTGAAAGTTTTTAAGTGCTTTTTGAGGTTGTCTGTATAGATGGTGGATCTGGATCTGAAGGTAACTAATTTAGGGGCAGTTTTGATTACTGGTGGATAATTT
This sequence comes from Protopterus annectens, assembly GCF_019279795.1. NCBI lineage: Eukaryota > Metazoa > Chordata > Ceratodontiformes > Protopteridae > Protopterus > Protopterus annectens. The sequence continues at coordinate 1,505,911,348 of NC_056746.1, read as the reverse complement.
GAAAGGTTATCGGGCAGTAGTTAATGACTGAGGGTGGAAGAACAGATATATTTGAGATGATGGGAGGGTTATTAGTGATTAGCAGATCCAGGATAGAGTGGTTGTTGGTTTGGAGATCTGGAAGAGTAGCACCATTGACTAATAGTATAAGGTTGCTACTGGCTAAGAATGTGGCAATGTCATTTCTCAGGGGAACTGGGTAGTCTAGGTTACAATCACCTAGAATAACAATATGTTTAAAATTTAGGGAAACTGAGATGATACTAACACTAAGAGATTTAAGTTTGTTAAGAAAGGCTGGAGGAGGAAGGTGGGTGACTGCTATTAGAAGGTGACTGTTCTTCCAGGAGGGAAGTTTTAAAAGGATCTGTTTGGGTTTAGTATTTGAGGAGGCATTTGCTTGTGCAATCTTAGTTGGTTTAAGGTTGTGTTTATAAAAAAATGAGAGTACCCCACCTTGTCTAATGCCAGGTGTATTTTCTTGGAGGTATTTGTAGGAGGGAAGAAGGTGCTGAAAATTAGGATTGTTTTGTTTGAGCCATATTTGAGTAACAGCTGTAATGTCAGGTGAGTGTGTTGTAAGGAAGGTGTTAATCTGGTTGAGTTTAGAATAAATGCCTTGGGCATTAATTAATATACAGGAGAGGATGGAGGTGTCTGGAAAAGTTATGAGTGTTTTGTGGTGGGAGAGATCAGGATTGAATTCAATGCTGGATCTGAGAAGAAGTATGAGCAGGATAGGGGCGAATTTATAGAGGTGTTTTGGAAGTTTGAGATGGGATTGCTAGGGTTTTGTAGGTCGGGAGAAGATGAGGTAAAAGGAGTGTGATGCTGGAGTTGTGTGTGAGTGGTAGTGGAGAATGGAATGTAAAAATTAGTGGGGTAGGTCTTGGTGTTCAAGTGAGTGATTCTGCGGCTTTGTGGTAGGATAGAAAAGAGCAGGTTGAGAGATGTGAGAACTGTGGTTACTGATGGCATAGTGTAGTGGGTTAAATGAAGATGGTGAGATGGACAAAAATGGTGGCGGGTTGAGGAGATAAGGACTTCTGAAAGTAAGTGGCAGGAGTTTGTGATGATGGGAGAGGACCAGAATATATGTACAGGAAGATAAAAGGATTGAGAATGAAGTGTTGTTTGTTAGTGGGTTTATGTATGTTGGATGATAATGAAACTGTCTGGAAGTTTAGGGTGGGAATACATCACATTAAGGTGGTTCAGGAAGCGGGTTGTAGCTTTGGTGAAGTTATGTCCACCTTTAATAGTGAGTCAGAAGTGGGAAGGTGTGAGTGGAAACATTGATATATAAACTGAAAAGCCTGGCGTGGCTGAGGAAATGGACTGGAAAGGGAGCAAACTGGAATACTCCGCCATAGCTGAAATCAATCTATGAAGGTGTGCAAGATGGATACAAGGGATATAGAAATTAAACAGCCCAAGCACAGTAGAGTTTAGACAAAAAACAAGTGTGCAAGGTGAGCTTCAAATTAAACAAGCTCATGAGATAGAGTCCCCTTGCAGGGACTTGAGTAAATGCAGCCTGTTTTCCTGAATAAGGAGGAAGGGCTATCAAAATGCACTCTGCCAAGATGATGGGGTAAGAAAGCATTGAGCCTTTGCAGCCTTATTTTTAACATTTCAGTAATAAATTTGAAAAGAATGGGTTCATATGAGAAGCTCAACTGCTTAGGTTGTCGAATGCCGATACGTCAACACCTAAACGATGAAAGCTTAAAATAGTGAACGGTCACATACAGAAATATTTTCCTCGGGAAATAATTCACTTGGCCGTTATCTGGGATTTGCCTTTTCCCCAATGTAGAATGATCTCAGAGTTGGTATATTTAGTTAGGGGGGTGGGGGGCACAGCCCCCCGCATTGGGGGATGTGGGGGTGAAGCCCCCCACTATGTTAGGGTTTGGAAGTCTATTTTTGTTTGCAGTGGCCTAGTGAATTCTTTCCCGAGGAAAGAATTTGCATATGTGACCACTATTTTAAGCTTTCACCATTTAGGTGTTGACGTTTAGGCGTTTGACAACCTAAGCGGTCGAACTTGTAATATAGACCCGAAAAGAACACATGCCTTGACAGACTTGCCCAGAAGTGAACAAAAATTGCTTTTATGTTGTTTCAGTTAAAGACTGAATTGCTATTAAAGTGGAAAGGGGGATCAGGACCAACCATTTTATTTAAACACACACAGAAAATAAATCTGCTTACACTGTAAGATAACGCAGGGCATTTGGTTTGTGAAGCAGTATTTAGCTTTCAGCTTGCTAGTATAATAATTATTATTATTCATGCATATAGTAATTAGCTGTGCCTGAGTTTTTAATTCATTTTAGCCAAGTGATGCCTCCAGGCAGTTCTGCAGTTACATCCAACTGATGTCTCTAAGCATCAAATATTGTTTGTTCACATTTTCATTATTAATTCTAAAACCATGCTACATACTAGGTATTAAAATATTTCACTGTAAAGTTCACACAACAGCAAACACAATTGTATTAATATCTGACCTATTCCTAGTATAGATAAATAGATATTAAATATTATTTACATTCTGTTTATTTATATTGTAATAGTTTTCATATTTCTCTAAATATGTCAATAATTGAATGACACAGAGAGACCTGATTAGCCTCCTATGAAAACTCACAGCTGTATGATCAAAAATGCGGCTGTAAGCTATTTATACATTACATAATTCATATTTACTGAGGTTATTATAAATTATGAAATCCAGTTTAAGACCTAGAACTGAATGAATTCAACCACTGTAAAGTTTACTTTGTGCTGAACAATTTACCATATACAGTTTTCTAGTAATACTTATGATTCTAGAGATACGAATGAACATTTGTTTGAATGAGACAATAACTTCATTTTTAAAAGGTTTGGGCCATGCCCATTGGGAGTTTGAGTACAAATTCAAAAGAACTCTGTTGGAGTGAATGAATTAAGTGTTTTGCACTGTTTACATATTTACCACTAGTTTTGAAGATTTGCTTGTCGACACTTAAAAATAGCAGCTTTGAATAAAAGTTTTAATGTCTTGTAATCAGGCATCACCAAGGGAATATATGCATCACAAACACATATGCTTAGCACTATTATGAAGAAAAATTATGCATTCTTGGAGTACTCCTAGATGCCTCTCCAAATAACTTTTAAAACTGTCAAACCTTGCTGCACAATCTGTCACTTTCCCCAAGAAATATTCTTCTTCTCTGCAGATTACTCATAAACTCACATATGCTGGTCTGGTAATTGAAGATCTAGTACTGCAACTTTTTATTTGCTAGTACCATTTGCAAATGGGTATATCTACAAGTGGGAGTAGGACAAGATCTACTTGCTTGAGCATCAGTTGACTGAGGCCAAGGAACAGAACACTGTACCTCTTTATGAGTAATGTTCCCCCATCCATGCCTCTGAACTGTACAGAATTTTGTAGAACTCCTCTCATTTTTTCTCATATTTTGTCTTGTTGCTGCAAATGTTTTCAATTTTCTAATAAATGACGGAAGATTGCATTCAGTCAGTAATGCCAGATATCAGAGTTTCATACTTGCTATTATTCAGAAAGTGCACGCTAATGCAAACCTGTTGTTCTATTCTTTTTTTTTTGTGTGAGTTAGAGTAATATTGGATGAAAGTAACACATCTTCTTGTCTTTTGTTCAATTTAAAGTCTGGCTTTGCAGAATTGTGTGCGTTAGAGTGAAATTAGTTGAAATTCTTGGTGACTGTGTTTCTAAGAAAAGTAAATCTGCCCCATATTGTTGTCCTTTGCCTCTGATACTTTCTTGGCTTTCTCCATGATTGCATATTTTGAAGCAAGAAGCTTTGGTGAATTTAAACGCATTAAAGAACATACCCTCAGATAGCACAAGATGGAGGGCAGAATTTATGAACATTAAAGGTATATATTCTATTTAATTATTTAATCATCTCAATTAAAATAAAACAAAATTATTTATTTATTATATATATAGTATAAATAGATGAAACATGTGACTGTTTTATATTTTTATTCCTTTGAGGCCGAGGTGCGTGCGAAAAAGTGTGTTGCTGTGTTCCAGCTTTGTGGTTTTTCTTAGCTTCTGGTTTCATGGTTTTTCTAGCTTTCTCCATGATTCTTGCACTAAGTGGTAGACAAATGCTGCATTTTATGACCATCACATGAGGTGTACTTGGCTGCTGTGTGTTTAAGTGAAACAAACTTGAGATACATTATTGCTCATAGGTTCATAGGTTGGTACTAGGCTATCGGCCCTAGAGCCTATACAAGCCTAGCCAAACAATTTCCTGGATATTTCTTCCCACAATATTTACTTCCCTGGACCCCTATCTAGCAGGACGACTGATGTGATCCCTGAGCTGAATTTCCTATCTCCCATCCAATTGTCAAGGTTCCTTTTGAAGAGGACCAAGGAGGCGCTCTGCTTGACATGTATGGGCAGTCTATTCCAGAGTATGGGGAGTCTCTGGGTCAGGAACCTATCCCTCCAGCATGTTTTGCTCATTGTGATGACAAGGTTTAGATCCCTGGAGCATGTGGCTCTGAGGGATTGGGATTTCTTTAAGTGGAGCATGTCCAACAGCTCAGGGTTTGACATGGCCTTGTATGTTAAGAAGAGATTGCCTCTGAGTAGACGATATGCCACAGAGTATAGCTGTTTTTTTTAGACGGTCAGCATAGGGCATCTGCTTTAGACCTGTGATTCTTTTAGTGAGGTATTTCTGCGGCCTTTCCAGCTGTTGCAGATGTCTTGTGAGGTACTTACCAAATGGGGTGTTGTACTCTATAATGGGTCTAATGAGGGATGAGTACAGTGGGACAATGACCTCCTTGTCCCTAAGTATCTTATCACACTTTCAGTGTTTAGTGTACTGCCACCTATGTGGTAATTCATGGGTACATAGTTTTCCCAAAGGGAAAACTATACATTTCTTGGCATTAAGTTTGAGCCCATGGCTCTGGCACCAAGCATCTGTTTTTGTAAGGCCCTTTTGTAGAATATCCACATTATTTGGGGATTCAGTAATGGCTCTCAGTTTACAGTCATCTGCAAACTTTCTTAGCCAGAGTCCCTTAGTGCTGGCCTGTATTTCAGAGAAGTAGATGCCAAACAAGAGTGGTCCCAGGACTGAACCCTGAGGTACTCCACTTGTCACTTGTCTGGAGCTGGATTTGGAGTCAGCTACTTTTACAGTCTGGGTTCTGTCAGTAAGCCAGTTGGCAACCCATCAAGTGATGTAGGAATTTATGCCCAGCTTAGTAAGTTTATTTATGATTCCAGAGTGGGGGATGGTGTCAAAGGCCTTGGCGAGGTCCAGATAGGCTGTGTGGACTGCCTTACCCTCGTCCACAGCTCTGGAGACTGATTCAAAGAAGTCAATCAGGTTCAGGAGACAAGATCAGCCCTTCATAAACCCAAACTGGGTGGGGTCCAGTGTTTGAAGGTTGCCAATGTCTTTGTTTATAAGTTCCATGATAATGCATTCCATGCCCTTGCAGATCAGGCTCATTAGACTGATGGGACGGTAGTTCCCGGGATCCAAGGTGGATCCCTCCTTGTGGAGTGGAAATACTGTAGCTGTGCACCACTCAGTGGACACAAAGCCTGAGGTGAGGCTATGATTAAACATGACACTTAGGTGAGGTGCTAGTTCATTTTGTAGTTCATGTAGCACACAGCCAGGGATGTCATCTGGTCCCATGGATGCTGTATTCTTAGCTTTAGAGAGTGCAGTTTCTACCTGTGTGGCCATGATTACTGGAATTTGACAATCTTTTGGTATTGAGATGGGCCCTTTACTGGGTGAGAGGGGAGTGAACCACTTGAAGGTGTACACATAATTACTATTTGTTTATTTTACCACAGTCACATATAAGGTAAAAGATAACAATGGGATATAATTCTTGGGTATGGAGTATGGCTGTAGATGGGAATGCTTTACCCTGGCTGTAATTATCATATTAGTCATTAGTCTGGATTTTCAGGACTAGTATGCATTTTATAAAGCAATATGGATTATTTTATCAGATTATTTTATCATCTCCTTCATTTTTTAATTACAGTCAGACATTCAAGGTGTATACCTTCAAGTGGTTATAACTGATGGATACAGACATTGGTAGATTATAATGATAGCAGTTCCAATGTTCTTTTATGGTTGAAATGTTCTAAAGTAATGTAATTTCATTATTATTGATTAGTAAGCTTTGTGTCAGTATAGGGATGAAATGTTCAAAATGGGGTAATTTTATCAGTAGCTAGTAAATTTTATGTCACTTGTTGCTAGAAAAATAGTAGGTTTACTCAAATTTAAAACAAATGCAGACACACAGAAAAAATTGTATTAAATTAAATTTATTGCTTAATATAATCAGGAAGGTGAATGCAAAACAACGTCCATTTATGCATGATCAAAAAAAAAAAAAAAGTGTGTGAGGGGGCCCATAGCTGAAAGATCATTCATGGCCCAAGGAGCCGGAACACTTAATCTACCTCTGCACAACCCTGGGTTGTGATGATATGCAAAATGTCAAGATATTGCAGCAGAAGTGGCACAGATGGATAAAGCTCTATCTATGGCCCAGTCAACCCAGGTTCATTAAGCAGCTTGGATGACTAATGGAGTGGCAGCGAAGGATAGGTGTGGTTGTCCTGGGTGGGAGGGTGTTTGTTGCTGATACTGTCTTAAGGGAGGCATTGTGCAAAATAGGTTCATAGGTTCATAGGTTCATACTAGGCTATCTGCCCTGGGGCATTTATAAGCCTAGCCCGATTGTGTTTGGCTTATGCCACCCCTTGATTTGAGTATACTGTGCCCTTTTTAAAGTTTAGTTTACTGTGCCTCTGTCTAATAGTGACACAGAAGTAATCCCTGTGACAAACCTATGATCCCCCATCCACTCATCAAGATTCTTCTTGAAGAGAGTCAGTGAGGTGCTCTGCCTAACATGAATTGGAATTTTATTCCAGAGCGAAGGGAGCCTCTGGGTTATGAATCTGTCCCTCCAGCATGTTCTATTTATTTCTGCGCTGAGGTTCAAGTCCCTCAAGCGCGTGGCTCTAAGGGATTTAGATTTACTGAGGTGGAGCATGTCCATTAATTCTGGGTTGGACATAGCTTTATATGTCAGGCATAGATTGCCTCGAAGTAGGCGGTATGCAACTGAGTAGAGCTGGAGTTTTTTTAACCGAGCAGCATATGGCATCTGCTTGAGTCCCTTGATCCTCCTGGTGAGGTACTTTTGGGGTCTTTCTAATTGCTGCAGGTGTCGGGTAAGGTACATCCCAAAGGGGGCATTGTATTCTATGATGGGCCTGATGAGGGATGAATAAAGGGGCATGATTACCTCTCTTGATCTTGATCAAAAAGGGGAGTTGCCCTTGGATGAATCATCAAATATGGGAGATGGGAAAGGTACTGAGTAGAGTATCTAAAAGAAACCCACCCAGGATGGAATCAGAGATGTCTGAGTCCTCAGGATGCTCTTAAGATCCACGACCAATCCTAGCAATAAAGGAGTAAGTCCAGTGAGTAGAAAACAAGCTTGTAGACCTGGCATGGTTGTGGGCTGCTGGGGGCTGAGTCACTGACAATGATATCCCAAGGGGGTGCAAAAAATAAAAAAAGATCTCATTAGAATATTACCAGATGTAAGGTTTCCAGTTACTATTCTGTTGTAATGAATCAGATGATATGCTTGCAGTAGTCTCATGCATGCATGATGAGTAGGTTATTACATCCAATTCAGCCTCAGAAGAACGCTAAGATGGACTACATCTGATCTTGTTCACTGACAATATCCACCATCATTTGGGGGTGTTGTAAAGTTTTTGTTCCACTGGCAGGTGTGCTGGATAATTGTGCTAGATTACATTCCTGGTGACCACCTCTCCCATCCTTAGTGCCACGCTGCTCAGTCACTTTGGTCAGCCCATAGCATGTAAGGTTTGACACATATCTGTGAGTGACCCAACCAATTCAGTGCTTTAATTAACCATGCAGGATCAAATAAATCAGACATGATATCTCCTGATGACAGTGACTAACTGTGTCAGTTGTGCAAAAGGTAGCACAGTTGTTTTTGATGCAGAAGGTTTTGGGTTCTATTCCCATACAAGGTAGATCAATTGCTGACACTGCAGTGCAGCATAAGAGGGTACTGTCCTTCTGATGAGATGTTAAACCCAGGCCCCATTTGCTTGAGTTGGTGGTAAGTCAGGAGGATGTAATAGATATCATGGCACCTACTGGAAAAAGAAGGGGTTCTTTATTAAAATATACATACTTATTCACATGTTTACAATGTTTACATTATACACAATATCTACAATATATTTTTCTTTTACATTTTTTTCTGTCACAGATACAATATTCATTTTGTGCTGCCTGACCCCCACTTTAACTTCCACAACCAAAGCCTTATTTTTGATAACATCATAGCCAAGTCCCATTTTTGATTAAACAGAATTTCCTTCTCCCTTTGAGTCCAAATTATCCATACAATACAAAATATTTTCTATCATTTTTTGACATAATTTCTTTTTATTCTTATAATACCCAAATGTTATTATAACCATGTTTATACTACTTACTACTTTAAATCCCTCCATACAATTCCAATCTAAAATCTTTTTTCATAACCTTTTAACTCTTTTACATCCCCAAAACACATGATCAGCAGTTTCAAATTCTCCACATTACAAAAACATCCTATCTTTTTTTTATTTTTATAAGGCATATTTGCCTTCATTGGTAATTTTTGTATTTTCAGACTCCATAAAAAATCTTGGCACACTATAATTTCTTTACATGTTAGTATTCTTCCTGTATTGTACTCCTTATTTATTTAATGAACCCTTTCCATGGACATGTCTGAAAATACTTTTCAGTAATGTTACTGTACCATACTTTCCTTCCCTTTTCAGTCATTTTGACATTAATTTTCCATAACATGATTTTATCTTGATAGTTCTCTATTTCTTTGTTACAACAAGCCCTCTTTCTTTTTGAGTTAAATGAATAAAAGCATTCCATTTTATATTTTAAACTTAATATCTGGGTTAGAATTGAATCACTGTTGTCTTTTTTATATTTCATTACTTTATATAAATTCAAAGATGCACTATATACTATCTGGTTTATTAAACCTATTCCACCCTTTTCTTTGTATACATATACAATCCCTCTTTTACCTGGGTTCAACCTGGATCCCCAAATGAAAGAAAAAATAATATTATGCACTTATTTTTCTAAAGTCAAAGGCAAATGGAAAACCCCTGCTAGATAAGCAATTTTAGCTAATAAAATAGAGTTAATTAAATATACTTTCTTTTGAAAACACAATCGAAAAGATTTTCAAAATAAACACGTATTTCTCATTTCCTCTATTTTTTCTTTCCTTACTGATTCTATAATGTTTTGCTGTTCAAATCATATTCCAAGACTTTTTTGTCATATTAAGTTTAATCCCTCCAGTCATCTTTTCAGATGCCAATCTTTGGCTTTTTTTCTTTATTTATCAAAAACCCTATTACTTTAATAGTTTCCTGAAGGCATTTTATCACTCTACTCATACATACCTCATATTTATTAATAATAAAATATTATCTATGTATGGTAGCATAATCAGAAACTTTATCCCTTTATTTGAAGTATAACTCATCAGTCTCATGTTTCTACTTATCTTTATAGATATTATGTTCATTATTAACACACATAATATACTACTCAAAGGACAACCTTGTCTAATTCCTTTCTCACCTGTCTGCTAATGCTTTGACTATATTGTACACTGTAATACAAGCTTTTTCAGTCTTTTCACTTATATTATAAACTTCAAATATTCCCATAAAACCTAATGATGAATCAAATCAAAGCCCTACTTAAATATCTCACCATTAATTTTGCATGTACATTTCTGTATAGTATTTCAGCTATTTCTCTGATTATCAATAATAAATCTTGAGCCCTTTTTCCTTTCATACCATATGCATATCCCTTTACAAGCTTACCTACTTTCTTCCCAATTCTTTTTTTGTAAAATTTTCATGAAAATATTGTAATCCATATTATTTAATACTATTGGTCTCCAATTCTGTAATTTTTGTTTAGCACTTTTTTCCATATAAATCTAATTGCAGCCCTACACAATTCTTAATACATAAATCCTTTATCCAGCCTTTTATTTAATAGACTTATAAACCATACTTTTTGAACCACTGTCATATCATTATACATCCTATTTCAATACCATCAGGTCCTGCCACTGAATCTAGATTCAATACTTTCAAAACATGCTCAAATTCTTCTATCACTATTTTTTCTTCAAAATCTTTATTATTTTTGTCAGATAATGGATAAACTTCCCATTCCTTACTAATCGTTATCTTCTATCCTTCAAATAATGTCTTAATATACTCTTTTACTATTTCTAGGATTTAATCTTGCATGTTATATACTTTAGCCAATGAATCCATTACTTCCCTCATAGAACTGTTATCCTCTTTTACTTAAATATTGTGCAAGTTTTTCTTTTTTCTTTGCAAACTATATCTTTGCTTATACAATAAATAGTCTATTTTTTCTTATTTAATTCATATAATTCTTGCTCCTTCATAATAAAATGTTTATCATTCTTTTCCAGTCAATAGTATCATTCTGACCAATCCTTAAAGAAATCTCTCATCCTCACATGATCCTGCCACAATTTCATCTTTTCTTCTTTACCTTTGTTAACCCATTTTACCTCATTTATTCTTTTTAATTCCTTTCCTATTTTTATTCACTCAAAATTTCCTTTTATCTCAATCCAAATTGCCCTAAGATCTGAAAATCCTGTCATTAAAATGTTTTCTTCCACTACTGATAAACTTTCTGATACCAAAAATAGTCTGTTTTAGTTCTCTTTTTTTCCTCTTTTATAAGTCCATTTGCTTTAAATCCAAATCCTTAATTGCCCACACTTTGTAATATTGCATGCTAACTTAATTTTTCTGCAATATCAAGTTACAATTGAAATCCCCTGCTATGATAATTTCCATATTAAGTGTTACATATTGAATATTTCTAAACATCTCTTCTCTCTCTCTCCTTCTTAGTTATGTATCCATAAATAGCACTAATTCTCATTACTTGCTCTCTCCAGCTTACATCAGCTGTAGCTCTACCTGTTATAACAAATAACATTTAACACTTTTTATTGTTTCTCTATAGAAGATAAAAATTCCAGAACAAGTCTCCTTCCCAAAATTTCAAGTAAAATCTTTCCACACCATATTTCTGTTTGATATCTTTCTGTTTGTGATAAAAATCTGACATCTTTCAAGATAATAATGTTGTTTTTTACACCATTCCAAAATTCATATTCTTATTTTTAATTTCTTCATGCTGTTAATATTAAGATATTAAGGGCTAAGACTTTATAAGTAATTTTCCTTCATGTACTATATATATATATATATATATATATATATATATATATATATATATAATATATATATATATATATATATATATACATATATATATATATTCGTCCTTTCCCTTATTTTTTTCTTTTTTAATCCTTTTATATTCTTCCTTTTCCTCTCCCTTACTCTTTTACCATTATAATTTATTTTTGTTTAACTGAATTCCATTTCACATCATCAATATCACTTAACACTGACTTTTTTCTCAATATTTTTTGTACTTAAATCTTCCTTTGTTTTAACTTGTTCTCGAGCCACAACATTAATATCTTCTTTTTGGATTTCTACTGCTTCTAACTTATTTTTTATAACTTTATCTTGTTTGTCTTGCTCTATTACTTCCTCTATCACCTGTAATTCTACCTCATTCCCTTTTTCTTCACATCCCCCCAAGTGTCCCACTTTATTACACTTATAACATTTTGGTTCGCAATTCCTTGCATCGTGTCCTATTTCCCCACATGAAACGTGTCTTCTTTTCACACAATTATTAATTAAATGATCAGTTTTTCCACACAAAATGCACATTTTTGGATATCCACAATATCTAACCATGCCTTTGTCACCTTCATTATTAACTCATTACATCCGAGTGATGCTTCCAAGTGAAACTGCAGTTAACTCCTACTGACACCTCTAGACACCAAACATTGCTTGTTCATATTTGCATCAATAATTCTAAAACCATGCTATGTACAAGGTTTTAAAAGATTTCATCTTAAAGCATACACAATTGCAAACTCAAATACATTAATCTAGTAAAAACGTGCGACCAAAGCCAAGAACCAACAACAAAGACTGTAAGCAATGGTGCTGATGGTCAATAAAGACTGGAAGGTATTAAATTTAGCGTATTAAAAGTTTTATTCACTGCTTTCGTCTCACCAAGACTTCATCAGAAAAAACAATAAAATCACTCAACAAGGTAACTTAAATACATCTCAAGCCGTAGTTAATCAATCAACCCAATGTAAGGGCATTGCGATGGGTTCCCCAGCCGCACCATCATACACCAATATAGTAATGGCTTGGTGGGAATCCAATATTCTCTCAAGTTTGAAATTGACTTACAACATACTTTTTTATGTTTCGTTTGTGGACAACTTGATTTTCATCATGGAGGGAGACTGTAACACTAGTGAACAGTTCCTCGGGGACCTAAACGTCAAATCTGGATATTTATAGTTTGTTAAAAGTGACAGTGGAAACAAGGTAAATTTCCAGGATGTAACTATTGAATGGAATGAGTTAGATAGGCAATTTAAAAGTAAGATCTATAGAAAGGATACCTTTACTAATGGGTATCTGCACTTTAAAAGTAGCAATCCTTATTTTATTAAAAAGAATATCTCTAAAGGGCAATATATATAAGCTTGCCGTATGACCACTTCATGGTTGGAATGAAAACATGAATTTCACAGGATTACTTCTATGTTCCTGGATAGGGGTTATGATCAAGGGTACCTTGAATCTTTGCAAAGGGATATTTTGACAAAAAGAGAAAAATTCTATCCACCTATTTTAAAACATCCACTTATTATCAGCAACACCAAGGAGACTAGATTGTCAACTATAGGCACTGTATGTAATCTGGATATGACTGTAGATAGTGGGGAAATTAGAGAGATTAGTTAGAGGAATTGGAAGATCATTGAAGGAAATAGTCAGTTAATCAAAGTTTTAGGGACCAGGCCCAATTTTGTTTATAGGAACACCAATAGTCTTCAGAACGTCCTGGAAAGAAGTTCTACAACAAGAGTCACAACATCTGCTTTTCTTCAAATGGGGATGTTTAAATGTGGCCATTGTAGTTTTTGCAGGTTCATCTTAGAGGGACCCTATGTGTGTTTGTCCCATTTAAAATATACCGTCAAGGTACCTGGTTATTTAACATGTAGGGCCAGGGGAGTACTATATATTGGACCTTATAGTGGATGTGAGGCATTCTATGTAGGGATGACCACCCAGACTCTAATGGAAAGGATTAGAGAACATATGTACAGCATCAAAACTAAGGATGGTAACAATGCCTTATACAAACATTTGGTAGAATGTAACAAATATAAAAAAAAATTATTTTCCATTTTGGAAGTGGTGAAAGTTGATCCTAGGGGAGGGGACTTTAAGAACTTTTTAGAGCAGAGAGAAACATCCTGGCAGATTACATTGGGGGCTGACAAAAAGCCAGGACTAAATGATGCCATAAGCATTAAATGTTTTTTGAAGTACAGAAAGATGGGTCTATAAAAAGTAATCGAACTTCCAAAATTTCAAACACATAAGTTCGAACTTGAAAGATCGAAATGTGATAACATCGAAACACCAGAACAGCAATTGTTTCCCAGGGAAAAACACACATACAACACAAGCACACCAAAAAACCTTATAAACCTACACTAAACCTTACATACACAACTATCTATGCACTAACCTTAACCCAAACCCTAACCCTAAGGTCCGTCACTATTGCACATTTACCTTATCCGCACCTAACCCTGAGGTCCATAACTATCGCACACTTACCTTACCCGCACCCTAACCCTAAAGTCCGTCACTATCGCACACTTACCTTACCTGCACCCTAACCCTAAAGTCCGTCACTATCACACACTTACCTTACCCGCATCCTAACCCCAACGTCCGTCACAATCGCACACTTACCTTAACCCATTCCATAACTTTCGCACCACAGTGGAGAAAATGTCGAAGCCACAGAAATTTCCAACCAAATTCTTTCCATGGGAAAGAATTCAGGCTTCCGCAACTTTCGAACTTCCAAGTTTGAACTTCTGGTGTTCAACCTTCTGGAAATTCGATTACAGGATAGGAACCCCAGAAAGTTAACTATTAGGAAGGTTTGATTACTTATTTTTATTTACAAATTAATTGATTATAGTATGTCGTAAATTTGTTTTTATTTCCTTTATGACAAATGTGGACATTTACCATGTATGTCTTTTTAACTTAAGGTATTTTCTGATTATAACAAGCTTTTATTGGTTGATTGATTAATTACAGGCAGCTTGAGATGTATTTAAGTTAACTTGTTGAGTAATTTTATTGTTTCTTCTGATGAAGTCTTGGTGAGACGAAAGCGGTGAATAAAACTTTTAATACGCTAAATTTAATACCATCCAGTCTTTATTGACCATCAGCACCATTGCTTACAGTCTTCAAATACATTAATATTTGACCTCTGTCTAATGCAGATAAATAGATATTAACTGTTGATTTTATGATATTAAGTTATACAGATATAATTTTCACATTTTTCGAAATATCTCAACAACCAAGTAAGCAGATAGAACTCCTTACGCTCATATGAAAGTTCTCAGTTAAATGAATAAAATGTTGCCAACAGTATGTGTGTAATTTGAGTGGTTGCTGAGATGGATCTAGGATTGTAAAAAGAAAGGCATATTTGCTGTGGAGTGAAACACACTTTATTCCAATAAAAGGTGAGCGCTTTCGAGGTTACCCTCTTCTTCAGACCTTAATAAAAAAACTAAAAGTACATTCACAGTTTAAATATAGAAAGCAACCAATAAAAACTAACAATAAAAAATCAGTGAGGCAAGCCCCTTTTCCTTAAAATAGGCTTTAAAGAAACAGCGCTGTTCAAACCAGGTGGAGCATAAGCCTTAAAGTCAACTATCCACCTTAGCTCTATACATTCAGTCTCATTACAAATGTCTCCTTCTCTAAGGCTCTCATTAATTTTTTGTAATACTAAAAACTTAAAGCTGTGCTGAGCACCAAAGTCAGATACATGCTTAGCTAGTGCATTTGTAGATTTATTGTTGCGTATATCATTTAAGTGCTCCATAACCCTCTCTTTCAACATACTGTTAGTTTTTCCTATGTATAATGCACTACATAGGTTGCACTTAGCTAAATACGCTATATTTTTAGTACAACAATCAGCATAGAAATGAAATTCTATAGGTGTTAAGTGCAGTGGATGTTTGACCATACAAGTGGACCATATACTTGGACAAATCTTACATGCCCTACAGGCATATGTACTTTTACGCTGCAAGGTGAACCTTTCATTCATTCTATTACTTTTGTAGCATAAAAGTTGTTTCAAGTTTCTACTGTTCTTAAAACTGAAGGCATACAACCTTATCAATCTCTGGATCTGTCAATAAAATGGGCCAATTCTTCTTTACTATGTCACAGATCTTATTGACATCACTGGAGAAAGTCCAACACAACCTATTAATCATTTCTGTGCCCTTTCCCCCTCCATCATGTGCAGTAGTAGTATGCCCTAGAGAGAACTATGGTCTAATTTTATTACATTCCAATGTATTTGTTTCTTCTATAGCTTTGTCTACTTCATATGCCTTATATCCCCTGTCAACAGGATATACTTGTAAATTCACTAGTGCCTCTTGTAGGTCTTTCTCGTCAGTATACAACCTCCTGTGATGTAAAACTTGATTTTTAACTATATTCCTAGTTATATGTCTAGGGTGCATATTCGAGCGGTGGAGGATGTAATTCTTCCTAAAGCTTTTCCTGTGTAGCCTGGTTGAAATGTTGCCAAACATATTCTTAATTATATTAATATCTAAAAAAATGATCTTCGATTCAGAACAGCACATAGAAAAAGAAAGATAAGCAGTAGTGTTCCCTAAAAATCTGACAAAGCTCTCTAGCTGTATCTTATCAACAGTCCGAATCCACTATCACTGAACACACTTTAACGAAAGCATTTTCGCTAAAGTGTGTTAAAAAAAAACATTAAATCTACTTTTATGCAAGCCCCCCTGCACCCCCCATGTGGGGGCTGCGCCCTCCACACCCCCCACTTTAATATTCTCACTCCGAGATTGCACTGCAGTGGGGAAAAGGGAACTTTCCCCTACCACACCATAGTACAATTTTTGGCATACTTACACAAAAATGCTGCTTCGGTGAAAAGCATTTTCGTGTAAGTATGCCCGCCCATTCGGTAAAAAGTGCATTTGTGCAAGAGTCCTAGACCCGCTGAGATATTGCAAGTTGTTTACAAATGTAATAGTTACTGCACTTAGTGTGACTTATAAAATTTTGTTTAACACCTAGAACCTAAAAAACACATCCACTATAAAAATAGTTTATGCTGAAGGGTTTACCTTTTATATTTCTTTCATAACCACTATGGTTCCAGAGATATGAACATTTGGTTGAAATGCAAGGACATAATTTGATTCTTTCAAAAGGCTTTGGCTCTACCCATTGGAAGCTACAGTGCAAACTTCCTGGGCTCTATTGGAGTGAACGAGTTAATAATATTTAGAATATATACAATCCTGTCATTTTCAAGTTTCAAAATCACATTGCAATCCCACGCCCCAGTCCATAAACCCCTATTCTCCTACTCTTTTGATAAATTCAATACACCTTTACATAACTTTAATAAATTATTTTTAGAGTCTCTTTTTCAACTTTAGTCCTAAACTGAATGATAATTTTCTTCTTAGTTTCCCTATAAAAGGGCCTAAATATATATACAAGTTCCATGGTGAATATTTTTTTTTTTCATATTCCTCTAAGAATTTTTCCATTATCTAGCCAGTCTCAAAAATAATGTCACAAAAAGTCTCTTTATTGATATGAATAAACTCTCTTACCTTATTTGGTTTAATTCCCAAAGTCTTAGTTACTTTGTTCTATACCTTATATATCTCCAACTCTGCATCTTCCTTCTACTCAATCCGAACTTTAAAAAAAAATCACTTTTTTTACACTTACTTCTTTTTCTTCTTTCTTATTTTCCATCTGTGCTTTAACCATCTCCACATAAGATTTTCTATCAGCCTATGAGCCTTGCATCTGCTGTACTTCTTCCTTCTGGATCCTTTCCATCAGCTCTCCCCACTACACATCTTTGTCATTTTCTGGTTCTCTCTCATTCACCATGTCCATTAATAAATCATCCCACAACCCTCCCTACTGCAGGGTTGTAACAACACAATATTGTGTTGGAAACTCTGTCTCAAAGAGGTTTTGTTGAAACAAATGTTCAGAATCTATATTTATTACTTCCATCACCTTAGCCTGCCTTTGAAAAGGCTTGACTGCCTTTTCTATTGTTTCCATCACACCATCATTTCCTATAAATGCCTCTTTAACATCCAATTCCTTTGCTGTTAATTTTGATACATCTGCTTTTCAAATAACAGCACCAGAAACACAAAATCCATTAGCATTATCTTCTCCGTCCTCCACACTTGATCAACTAACTTCCTGTTTCTCCTAGCTGCCTATATGCCTAGAACAGAAGACAGGAAGTACCACTGCAAAAAGCATCCCTGAGTATGAAAGAGAAGGGGAAATTCCCTAATGCTCTGACCAAATTTACCCTAGTAGTATAAAAACAAACTCAGGACTCCCTAGTGGGACTTACTCAGTAAACAAAGGATAAGTAAATAAAATAAAATAAAAACTCAGTGGGGTGACAAATGACTGTGTCTTTGCAGAAAGCTGTATTGCTGCAGCTGTAGATGGCCTGGACACAACTCCAAATGTGTATGTGCTTGTGTGTGTGTGTGTGTGTGTGTGTGTCTGTGTGTGTGTGTGTGTGTGTGTGTGTGTATGTATGTGTGCACCTGTGCATGTGCGCATGTGTATGTATGTGTGTTAGTTTCTGTGTAAATTAATTTGAGCTTGTGTGTCTGTTTCTCTGTCTTTATCTGTGTGTACTTTCTGTGTGTGTGTGTGTGTGTGTGTGTGTGTGTGTGTGTGTGTGTGTGTGTGTGTGTGTGTGTGTGTGTGTGTGTGTGTGTGTGTGTGTGTGTGTGTGTGTGTGTGTGTGTGCATCTGGACACACTGTGACGTGCATAATTTTTATTTCAGTAAGTCTTACACTACAAGGATATGCATATACTCATTCAACAGAATATTGCAGTTATGCTTTACTTTTCTTTCTACTCTTTTATGGAGTCAGTATATGGACATATCATTGCTTCTCCTTTCAAATTTTTTAATTAGTAGCCATGTGTGCTTGATCAGAGTATGGCTTTCAGACAACTAGCAGAGCACCTGGGAACATTATCAGCTAGAAGTGTCTTGGAGGTATTTGTGGAAGTGCATCAGGATATGGAGGCTGTAGTAAATACAGCCATCAATATATGAAGAAGTATTCAAGCAATTCCAGTAGGCCAGGAAGATCGGGGGCCTTGCTGGTACATCATCTCAGTGGCTGCAGGACATGGAGGTCTCATCAGGGTGATGGCAGAAAGTCTTAACTGTTGTAAACACCAATCTACACATGGACAAAAATGCTATAGCCTAAAGTATACTACTCCATTTTAGTGTCATGCATTTGGCATAGTTACAACATTTTTAACTGTGGGTTCAGTGCCAGAAATATCCAAAGATTTCCTTTTTTCCATTTGAGACAAACCATCTACTTTATGTGCCACACACTGCAGCTACTGGCAAGATCCACTATGGGATGTGCTGGTCATTAAGGTCAAACACATAGTTTAGTTGACCTACTTGCATTGTGTATGTCTCTTATACCATTGGTTGCTTAGCCTCATCAGCAGCCTTCTGACCACAGAGCCACCCAAGTAGTAAAAAGCCCATTGTGCCCAAAAGTAATTGTTCAATCCAATTCATTAAGGGTGGTCTAGAAGACATTTGAAGAATCTCTTTTGATATAATTCCTGTACATTGTTGAATTTTTCAGAAGACTGTGAATATTGTTTTCTGGTACACTTTGTATCATCTTGGATCTTTCCCATTTAATGATTCTCTATATGATGGATCTAAAAAAATCCTTCTGCATGAAAAGATAGTGGTGGTTGCACTTTACATAATAATTTTCATCTAGGCTTCTATGTGACAAAAACCTGAGGCAAATAATGTCTGTAGATAAGTAAAGAGTGAAATTTATATTAAATAAATTAAATGATAGAGTGTGAGATTTTTGACAAATATGGAGCAAACAAACAAATTTTAAGAAAGACTCAAACTTATTAAAATTGTCTTGCTTCCTAAAATAATCTATATTATTCAAACAATTGCTATGTGTATGTGCTTGTGTGTGTGTGTGTGTGTGTGTGTGTGTGTGTGTGTGTGTGTGTGTGTGTGTGTGTGTGTGGGTGTGTGTGGGTGTGTGTGTGTGTGTGTGTGTGTGTGTGTGTGTGTGTGTGTGTGTGTGTGTGTGTGCACCTTCTAAAACACATTTAAAAAAAAAAATAAATGATACTTTACTAAAGCTTCTATGGGTATCAAAAAAACCTAGAATAGCATATAAACACAACATCAGTGATTTGGATAGAGGAGGCATTACATCTCCAGATGCAGAAACATATGGAAATGTTTCAAATTATACAGATAATATAAAAATAAAATCTATTATGGTACACATTTTCTAATTACATGCAGTACAATATTTATTCACCCATATCTTCAATTTACATTAATTCAATTTTAAAAGAAATAAGACAATTTATATTGACAAATCCTGATGTTAAAGAGTGATTTAATGTGCTGATTCCTCTCCAGATTTCTAAAGGATTATTAATAAATATTGCTATTGTAGGAATAAGGAATTGGGAAGAAATAGGTTTTCTATGATGGTATAATTGTTTTAGTAAAGGAATATTTTAGTCTGTAATAGAAATTCAACAGGAATTTTGTTTGGATCAAAATGAACAGCTTTAAATACAAAATATAAGAGCCTATGAATTAGAGAATTTTAAAAGAATGGACAATTAAATAATAATAATAATAATAATAATAATAGCATCTCTAACCTAATTAATTATTTATACCAAACTGTATATTATAATAAAACATATTCTACCATTCTTTCTAATCTGTATAAAATATTATTGCAAAAAATACAATTTAAATAATTTATGGAAACATTTATTACAAGATAAAACTGGTATTTTATAAAATAATGATAAATTATTAATGTTAGAATCAGTAGGTAAAACTTATCTGGGTCATGTGTATATAATAGTTACATGGAGATGTTTGAACAGATTGTTTTATACACCAAACATATTAGCAAAGTTTTGTAAATCTAATAATTATTGTTGTTGGAGATGTAATAAACAATGTAAAGCAGATTGTTCTTATATTGTATTTGATTGTTCCAGCTTGCTGCCTTACTGGTAAAAAGTTAATGATTTTCTACAAGCAATATACACTGATAAAGTTCTAAACTTGAAAGAATTGATACTCTTCAATGCTCTATAACAAATATTGTGACGAAAGAACACTATTATCTTCTATGGACTATATTAACTATTGCAAGAAAGATCATTACAAAAAGTTGGAAATCAAAGAGCTATCTATAATTTAAAGAATTTGCTTCAGTGTTAAAAACTCTATCTATCAAGAAGATAGAAATTAAAAAAACAAAGATCAACATCAAGGATTTTCTCCAACCCCCCTGGGAAAAAAAGCAACAAGTTTTGGACATTTGACTATATGGATGGTATTAATAGTAAGACTCTATTTCATATCAAATTGCCTGAAAGGAATCTTACTTATATATATAGTAGGCATGTTGTGTATATAATGTAAATAGTTAATAAGTTAAAGTATAGTTAAATTTATAAAATATATGTTAGGATGTTTTGATCCATGATGTAATTATTGAATTATAAATAACACTTTTGTGAATAAAAGAAAATAATTAAAGTGATGTGTAAACATTGTAGAAATGATGTGGCAGTTTAAATGACTGTTTAATATATAGTAATTTCATGTGCAGGCCAGCATAACCAGACACACATTTCTAGACTGATACTCTGCTTTGCTTTTCAGTCAGTGCAGCAGTATGTTGAATTCCTAATCCAGTCCCACTCATAAAATTCTGACTAATTTAAATTCAGTGTACAGATGTGTGTAAGCATAATGTAGTGAAAGAAAACTTAAAAAATGAACAGTCATAAAATCTAGTGGTAACTCTATTCCTTACTGCTAGTAGATGAACCCCGTATCCTCATTTAATTGGATTACATCTTTTCCTGAAAAGATTCATATTGATGCACTATACAAGTGCACTGCTATTTGAGCAAGTAAATATTTAAAAGAAAATGCCTGTTATACTTGACAGAATATTTTGTTTCTTAGTACCCCTTCTAAACTCACATACTGTCTTTGTAACTTGTTAATTAGTAATGTCCTCAGTATTATGTTGTCTGCACCTTACGAAGGCTTATATGCACGAGATTGGCTCATATTCCGATATTTCTGTACCCAGATGGACAGCACACAAGCCTGAATGCTCTGTGTCCCAAATGCATTGTTAGCACATATATAAAGAGACTGTCGAAGAAAAGCTTCTAAACACTCAGGCGATGTACAGTAAAATACTAAGATGTGCACAATATGCAGGATTATGATTGGCTCTCTGATCATAATCAACATATTATACATTCAAGACTTGAATGCCAAGAAGTTCACCTTGAAAACAAAGCTGGAGAGAAGAATGTTAGCATCCATGTGGAGAACACATAATAAGGGTTATGGTCAGTGAGACTCAATCATAATTCTTTATCATGCATGGCACTTTATCTGCCCTCATATACTACTAGTTACAAACTAGGAAAAAGCATAGGAGCACAGTGTGTTTTATCAAGTTTCAAAGCCTTTGCAGGCAGAAACAGGCATCTCTATGAAGAGGGATGGTCTTTAAAACCTGTTAGACACTTCATTCTGCCACATATTTTGTTTATAAGTCTGACAGAGGAATGCCTTTTTGCTGTTCGTCCCTAGCACAAGACCCAATCTTAACA